>NW_027266313.1:0-251932 GCF_022045235.1 Haliotis cracherodii
CCACTAAATTCCTGACATTTCCTATCAATTATCAATCTCCTATCAAAGAAATACTGCTTGCCACGCGACTGCCCATCTCTATCCGACAGGCAGCTTTAGACGGATCAGTTCGAGCTCTGTGTTGTGAATAAGGGTGAGTGTTTCATCAGCGCGTGTAATCATCTCCAAGTATTTCCCTCTTCGCTGTCTTTCACGAGTGACAACGCCACAAATTCCCTCCTATTCAGCCCATGAATTCCTTGACAGTTTAATATTTGACTTGCGGCTAAACAGCGCCTCTTTCATCAGAGGAGGTCGCGAGGTCAATAGTATTCAGAGTAGCCTAAACTTCCCCTTCACCGCGGACAACGTGTGTCACGTGACTACCTTTTGATCTTACGTTGGCCTAAGTCGGTTTAAAAGCCGGAACTGCCAAAGCATAGACTCCATGGTGGAGCAGGCTTCGTACGGGATACAGTACGGTAAATACATCATACTCCAGCAATGCACAAGACACAAGACGACTTGTCATGCTATGGTACTTTATGTACATATTCCTGCCCCATACTGAATCTCCTTACTGTAAAACTTTGACCGACTACCGGTGGCAGCTTTCAGTTCGACAGATACTGACGCTGCTGGTGACGGAGATGGTGATGATGATGATGGTGATGATGATGATGATGGTAATGATGATGATGATGATGATGATGATGATGATGATGATGATGATGATGATGGTGATGATGGTGGTGATGATGATGATGATGGTGGTGATGGTGATGATGATGATGATGGTGATGATGGTGGTGATGATGATGATGGTGGTGATGATGATGATGATGATGATGATGGTGGTGGTGGTGATGATGATGATGGTGATGATGGTGGTGATGATGATGATGATGGTAGTGATGATCGTGATGATGATGGTGATGATGATGCTGATGCTGCTGCTGCTGCTGATGGTGGTGATGATGATGATGATGATGATGATGATGATGGTGATGATGGTGGTGATGATGATGATAATGTACGATGATGATGACGACGACCATAATGATGATGAAAACTGATGATGATGATGATGATGGTGGTGGACATATAATGCTGATGCAGATGGTGGTGATGGTGATAATGGATGATAATGATGATGACGATGACTATAATGATAAATTAATGATAACTGATGATGATGATGATGATGATGATGATGATGGTTTTGTGGATGATGCAGATGGGTATGGTGTTAATGTATGAGATGGTGGTGGTAGTGATGCTGATGGTAATGGGAATGGCGACGACGGCGATATCGAGTGATGATGATGATGATGATGATGATGATGATGATGACGATGACGATGATGCAGGGCGTGGTGGAGCTCCTGCTGCTGCTGCTGAAAAACAATCACGCAATACAAATCACTGCAAGCTTCATCTCACGACAAGAGACAAAACTACAAGGATCACATCACAACTGTTAGAAACACAACCGCGCAATACAAATCACTGCAAGCATCGCTACACGACAAGAGACAAGACTACAAGGATCACATCACCACTGTGAGTAACACTACCCCCGAAATATAAACCACTGCAAACAACGCCACAACGCAGGACACACCACTACAAGAACCACATTACCTCTCTTAGAAACACAACCGCGCACTATAAACCATTTCCAGTTATACAACCATACAAGTAACAGCAACACCAAAGAAAGAAAAAAGACTCAGCCTCTGACGTATAACAGAGTACTTTCATTCCTGATTGAAACCCCAGACACAGATTGTAAACCTCTTTATCATTGATCAGCTTGATACCATATCAAACCCTACTTTAAATACCCACAGATTGATGTACGTAACAAGTCCTACAAGACAGATATACGTGTATTTATTAGGATTAACGTATAATACTTAGTACCACAGTGCCATTGTACAGAACATCTTTAGCGTTCGATGATCGTAAGCCTATGTGAAAAGGATGGGAGTTACGATAAGCCGACCGCTAAGATCCCGATGTAGAACGGCACCAGGTACAAATTGGGCAGAGACAGATTGCTTAAGCCTGCAGTCAGTATCCTCATGGCCAGACCCATCAATTGGAAAAAGGCATTCATTAAGTACTCAGAAGGTATAAACCTACACCCGTGGTGCCCAGGGGATGACTAACGTACATATTGCACCATAACCATCGTCGCAGAAGCAGCACGGGCCAGTACTAAACACGTTAAGATTCCATGTTAGATCCTTGGGGAGCTACTGTCTGACGAGAAGATTGCCGTGTGTCCCCTTAAAGGCAGACATTCTCATAACATACATACAAAGTGTGATCTTTTTAACAGTCAATGTCCCTCTCCCCACATAGTTCGCGTGGTGCTAGGTCACAGGCTGATCCTATTGCTTTCAGCAAAGTGCGTCCGTATTTTAGTTTTATACTCATTTGAAAGTTCCTACCTGCGCACACGGAGACATCGTATGTTGCAGTCAATTACCCCCCGTTATACAGAATATGGTCGTATGTTACAGTCAATCACCTCTATTCAGAAACGGTGAGATCGTATGTTACAGTCAATCACCTCTATTTAGAAACGGTGAGATCGTATGGTACAGTCAATCACCTCTATTCAGAAACGGTGAGATCGTATGTTACAGTCAATCACCACTATTCAGAAAAAAGGAGATCGTATTGTACAGTCAATCACAACTATTCAGAAACAGTGAGATAGTATGTTACAGTCAATCACCACCATTCAGAAAGAGTGAGATCGTATGTGACAGTCAATCATCCCATTTAGAAACAGTGAGATCGTATGTTACAGTCAATCACCATTCTTCACATGTTCCTTCCTGATGTTTGTTTATTGTTTAAAGCCGCACTCAGCAATATTCCAGCTATATGACGGCGGTCTGTAAATAATCGAGTCTTGTCCAGACAATCCAGTGATTGACATCATGAGCATCGATCTACGCAATTCGGAAACGATGACATGCATCAACCAAGTCAGCGAGCCTGACCAACCGATCCCGTTAGCCGCTTCTCTACCCGGATCTCCACGGGTCGTATGTTCCAGGGAAGCACATACCTTCCCAGGACAAAAATACGGTGTCGATGAATGAGTTATATAAGCGTAATTATTTTTGGTATGTTAGGTGTGGGTCAGTCCCTGGGAGTGAGTGAGTAAGTTGGGTTTAACGCCGCTTTTAACATTATTCCCTGTCTCTGGGATGTTCCGACCAGTCCGGTATAGTTGTGTCGTTCTTCGAAGAGAGTGTGTGTGTTGTTGTTAAACATAACATCTTCATCACGACGGCTTGTAAATGATCGACTCTGAACCAGACAATCCAGTGATTGATATTGTGAGCGACGATCCACGCAGTCGGGGTACGATGACACTCAATCAACTAAGGCACCCATCACCCGATCCATTAAGTCGCCTATTTAGACCAACATAGGATGCTGGGGATTCTAACCCGGAATGCCCAAAGGGTTGTTAACTAAGAACGTACCGCCCCAGCAAAAAACAAACAACCTCTGCAGACATTATAGGTCGTGTATTCATCCTATCCGGGCACGGCCGCCTCCGTGGTCCAGTGGTAGAGCGTCCGCCCGGAGAGCGGAAGGTCCGGGGTTCGATCCCCGGCCGCGTCATACCAAAGAAGGTGAAAGGATGGCACTTGTTGTTACCCTGTCTGGCGCTCGGCATTAAGGGGCTAAACCGAGGACTGGTCGGCCCGGAGTCAGTAAACTGTGAGTGGGGTATTCATGTTAAACTGCGGTATGGTATCTCAGTGAGCTAGCACTATAAATCGGCATCAGTCCGGACTAGCACAAGCAGCCACAAACACGCGCGTACATGCACGTCGTTATATAAGTGCAATATTCTTGAACGCTAAACCCCATTTCCTCTCACATCACCATCCAGGCGCAAAGCACACTGTCCTAGAGTGCCAGGACACGGGAAATAATGGCCACCATTTAAAACTTTCATGTTGAGTGACTTTCTGACATCTCTCCTTCAACACTTTAGAGCAAAACCTCAATACGAGCAAAACCCTTCACAAAATTAGCATATTCTTGTGATCTGATTGTGTGAATTTCAGTGATAACTGAAGATCCATCACATTACGAGAAAGACCCCGAGGAACTTAACAGCGACGAAGGCCCATGAAACATTAGATTCATGCAACTGTAAATGTAGAAAATGACCTTCAAAGATATTGTTCTACACATCCATGGACAGCACATGGACCACACACAGTCCTCTAGGAGAATTAGTCATTTTCACCCAATCACCCAACTGTGTGGAAAGAATATGAATGGCAAAATGACAAGTCCTTTACGGGCTTTGGCCCGGAAATATGGCCAGATTACTTTTTCAAATGGAGTGGTTTGAGAGCATAGAATTCAACGATCACCTCCCTACGACCGCTTTTCAAATTAGCATCGGCGGATTACTGGTAAAAAATGACAACCTTCCTCTACCTCACCAGTGGGAATCAACAAGTAGAAAAGATATTTGGCTTGCTCATACCGATTTCGGAAATGACTGAACACATTTTTTAGCATGCTTCATTAGGTATCTATGGCAACAAATTGTATTTTTCCCGATTTTTGCTCGTGTGTGAATTTCAAATGTGGCCATAAAGGCTTGTAGGAGCAGAGCAATTTCATCTGCAGGCGGCAAGATGCTATCTCCTAGATGAGATTTACACGAAGGGCCCCCGATTGATAGTTGCGGCACAGAAATCCTACAAAGTTGCCATCGCATCACAAGAAGAAATCTAATATGCGATGGTCAGGTTTGCGTCAATCAGCTTCAGCGGGACACTGACTTGAACACTGAAATTTGCGCTGTGTGTTAGATGACGTAATTAGCTGCCCTACAATATTCTGTCTGAGACGTGTATTCACGTGACTTTACAAAAAATGACTGCGGAGACTACTGACGTCGCTAACGTGAAGGTAGGGTAATGAAGAGAGTAAATATGGCAAATTTCCACTCAAAGTTCGGGGCGGTCGGGTAGCCTAGTGGTTAGAGCGTTCGCTCGTCACGCCGAAGACCCGGGTTCGATTCCCGACATGGGTCCAATGTGTGAAGCCCATTTCTGGTGTCCCCCGCCGTGATATTGCTGGAATATTGCTACAAGCGGCGTAAAACCATACTCACTCACTCACTCCACTCGATGTTCAAACATACGTGTTTAGTTTCCTGACCAGATAAACGCGAATATATATATGAAGGTTAATATATGAAGAATATTCAAGAGATATTAGATTGGATCGGTGCACAAACGAACATACTTCTATGTTGTGTTAACCGACGCTCATGAACGCATCACATGTGACGTCATAGACTCATGACTCGAGAGGCACCATTTGTCTCGTGATATGAATAAAAACGCAATGGTATAAGGTGACTGATTGTTAGTTTTATCATTAAGTTGTACACATTGAAAACATATCTTCTTAACGTACATACTTCTCTGTATGTTTCTATGGTTAGACCAGATTCGGGTTGGATTAGATCTACAGCAACCAATGCTTACCGTAAAAGGCAACTGGGCTTGTCAAAAGAGGCGACTTACGGGATCTGGTGGTCAGGCTCACTGTATCCCAATTTCGTGGATTGATGCTCATGATGTCAATCACTGGATTGTCTGGTCCAGACTTGATTATTAACAGACCGCCGTCATATAGCTGGGATATTGCTGAGTGCGGCGTTAATCAACAAACAAACTAAAAAAATCTATGGTTCGCCGGGTTTTTTTGCGGTAGGTATATTATATACCATTGCCTCATATCCCCTAATCCTAAAGGTGCTGCCGGGTAGCCTTGTAGTTAAAACGTTCGCTCGTAAAACCACACTCACTTACTCACTCACTCTAATCCTAAAGCCAGCGCAACAGTTCCACATGATGTGCAACTATATAGCTACATCTGTAAGTGTAACATGTTCCCCATTTGGGAACCACCCTCGGGCCTAGACGACTTATACTTACACTTAAACCCCACTTAAACTAGAGAGGTTGTACGAAAACTAAATATCTCAAGTGTATATCTTATTAATCTGTATCAAAGTGTGTTACAATTTTTCCTTTAAGACAGAGGGTATACGGGCGTTTAACTCCTACCTTCTTGATATTATTGTTACCTCTTCATGAGGAGAATGTTGCGAGTGAGTGAGTGAGTGAGTGAGTGAGGTTTAACGCCATAATGAACCGTATTCCTGATCATGTCAGCTTAATTTTGGGAGGAGTACTAAAGTGATGCAGGTCTCATACGTTTACATTTTTGGTGAAGCCAACGAGCACGGGTATGGTGCTGACAAATCAAAAACATGATCAGGACGGAACGTGATCCGGACGCACTAAGGGACGTAACTCTGAAAAGCGAGTTAGACAACTGGGCCCGTATCCAACAATATTCACTGTTACGTCCATATGACAGTGTGTTAAGTTTGGATCACTGTACATAAATAAAACTTAATTTCCTAACCTTCTCACACGAACGATAGATAAGAAGCCAAACATTTTTTATATATCTCGCTGTATTGTCAGCTGACGCCCAACCGGCGGCGGTGTATTCCATCCTTTGTGTTGAAGCACCTCGCGCGTTTTTATTACTCCGATGTAAGTAGGTTATTAAGAAAATTATGCTACAGCCTGTGTTTCTAGTACATGCAGTCTACGTCATCTGTCTATTACACAAGTGAAAGCGAGTTACGGTTTAATACCCTAATGTTGTTTCTGTGTTAAAATACCTGGTAGTGGTGTTAGGCATATTATGTCCACTCGAGAAAGCGTTTCATGGCTATCACCTTTCCCCAGTGCTTTTCCGAATCAGACGAATATATCATTTTCATCTCTGTCCACTTTGAAGTGTAATGTATTTTTTCTTAACGACCTATATGAAAACAACAACATTCGATTCAGGACACTTAATGAATACATGAAAGTTTCGAAGTGATTACCCTTTTAAGAGGGCATTACGCTTCAACACAATATCACATGGCTTGTACGGTAAGATTAGACGGCCATCGAAACTCAATTGAAATTTCCTTTTCTAATACATCCGCAGTCAACTTGTCATACCCTGTGACAGATCATGTGATAAACGTGGCTAATTCAGATCAAGGCAACAATACCTGCTCCGACTCGTGCTTCGTCTTGGCCGGGTTTTGTTGTCAGACTGGCTAAGCGGCGTTTACGGGCTACTTGGGTAAGCGAGCGTGGTGTGAGATCGATATCGCCTTTTATGGGGGTAATTACCCAAGGGAGCTGATGTGCTGTGAAATTCTAACACGCGTTTTAAAGGGGGAATTCATACAGAAATGAAACAAGTCTTACTTTGTTTATCTGTGCCAATGTAATCTGAACACGTACTGCATAAATCACAGGGCAAACGAAACGTGTTGGAGAACAAAGTTGTTTTGCGCATGTACATCATGTTATAATTCTCATATCGGAAGCAATATTGTTTTTCTAAAAGTAAAAACAAAGTTGAAAATACGAAAAGAGTTAAGTGCATATTCTTCAGACTTGAAGTCTGTTTCTCTTTTTTTGCTGGCATAAAGACCATGTGGTGCTGTCAATTTTAAGTTACGATCGTTTCCTGGTTGTCATGAGAAATTACGGTGCTGTCACGGGGAAAAGCACCCCCCCCCCACCCCCCCACCCCCCCACCCCCCTCGAGACGAGAACTCAATAATGCCGGTTATCTTGAATCATATATCTGCAAATGGATCTCTGCAATTGAAAGAATATGAATAATATAGTTATAGGATACAGTCAAGTATGGTTATTACGAACTCAAGGGGACTACTATTTTTAGTTCGTCATAACCGTTGTTCGTTATAAGCATTCATACAGCATAACTACAGCAATTAGTCGGGACCCAAAAAGTAAGTTCGTTATATCCGTCAGTTCGTTATAAGCGTGTTCGTTATAACCGTAGTTTACTGTACTTGATGAATAACACCTGTTACAATACAGAGTTAGAGGAGTATACTGATTTCATATATACATGTTAGTGTAATTAACTGCTGCAGATTTGTTAAGTGAGTGAGTGAGTATGGTTTTACGCCGCTTTTAGCAATATCACGGCGGCGGACACCAGAAATGGGCTTCACACATTGTACCCATGTCGGGAATCGACCCCGGGTCTTCGGCGTGACGAGCGAACGCTTTAACCACTAGGCTACCCGACCGCAGATTTGTTGATGATTAGTTGCCTTTCCGTCCTTAATTTACTCACGACGCGGTAGCCAAGTAGACAACCATGTTTACTCGTATTACCAAAGATACAGGTTCGCTTCTTCACATGAAGGCGAGATGAGAGGGAGATTTTATCGAAAAAAATATATTGTCCTCGAAAATTATTTTACAAAATAATAATTCGTCAGATTGTTGTACAAAAATTAAATTACCTGCCAAAAAAAATATTGTTGAAAGGTATTTTTCTCTGAAATAAATCAGACTCAAAATTTAATAAAATGATGAAAAATATGTAATCTCGTTACAAAATCCCAGCCTTCAAATACATCAGACAGTGAACGGAACATATTTATTGCTATAGTTTTTAAACGTATTGTTTCAATCAAGATTTAGATGATTTTTACTTCTATCTGAACGTTGCTTAGTTAATCAAAGCACTAATGGGTTTCTTGTAATTTGATGGATGTCAGGACTAGCCAAAACATGACACAGAGTGTCTAAAAACGATCTCGCTGAGATTTCATTCAGACAGGGCTTATTTCAGTGGCTCTTGAACGAATCAATCCCGATCTTTTTAATTGATAACAGCGATATAAAAATGCGACACAAGCCAGAAGGGTATGAGGCTGGACACGTTTCCCCATGCTAAAGGTGTGATATATCGCCTGATCCCCTCACACCTCTTAGTGTAATTGTAAGACAGTGGAGACATTTACATCACTACAGGAACAGCAGCGCTGGTAGGTTCTAATTGCCCTCGAGTAGTGCCGAGCTGTGCTGAGTGCACATCTGTGTCGCTCTCACGCCAGTTAACAAGGCTTTGAAGGGATCTCTCTCTCTCTCTCTCTCTCTCTCTCTCTCTCTTTCTATCTGTGTCGCTCTCACGCCAGTTATCAAGGCTGTGAAGGGATCACTCTCTCTCTCTCTCTCTCTCTCCCTCCCTCTCTGTCTCTCCTCTCTCTATCTGTGTCGCTCTCACGCCAGTTATCAAGGCTGTGAAGGGATCTCTCTCTCTTCCCATCTCTTCTCACTTTATCTCTCGCTCTCTCTCTGACCTTCTCTCTTTCCACCTCTCCACTCTCCTCTCTCTTTTTTCGTTCTCTTTCTTTCCCTCTGTATCTCGCCCTCTCTCTATCATTCTCTCTCTATCCCTTTCCATCTCTTCTCTCTCTTTTTTCTCTCTCTATCTCTTCCTATCTCTCTATTTCTACCTATCTCTCCATTTCTTCCTATCTCTATCTCTTCCTATCTCTCTATATCTTCCTATCTCTACCTCTCTCTCCCTCTCGAGTTCCCTCCCTCTCTCTTTTTCTCTCTCTTTCTCTCTCCCCCACTCTCTCTAAGTATATGTGATCAATGTGTCGTCTAGAATATAATGGATACTAGAGACGAGATTAGGGAGAACATGCTGCGAATAGCACTGTTACTCGCAGATTCTTCGCAAAGCGTCAAATGATCTCCCCCTGTAGCATCGGGGTGGTGGCGCTGCTTGTGCTCGCTTGTGTACCGGGGATCGATTCTGCACATATATCAGAAGCCTATGGTAGGTGTCAGTCCTTGAGATATCGCTCCACAGCTATCAAAAGCACATGGTCCTGGGAAACAGCCCCAAAAAACATTTGTCAGGACGTATGTTTGAAATAGGAAATCGATACCTGTCCAAGGTGCGCTGCAACCCTGAGTTACCAATATGATATTTGTTTCGTGTACAGTAAACTACGTTTATAACGAACACGCTTATAACGAACTGACCGATATAACGAACTTATAATTTAGTCCCGGACATTTGTTGCTTATATGCTGTATATATATCATGCTTATAACAAACTACGGTTATTACGAACTAAAATTAGTGGTCCCTTTGAGTTCGTTATAACCGTAGTTTCCTTTATGTCGTAAGATCCCACGTGGACATATTTGTTTAAGTGCTTACGTAGCTGAAAAAGACAGCAGCCTAATGTGAAAAAAATACAACTATGAATCAGGTTAAAATGTTACAAAAAATATTTTTAATCATATATATATTTTTTTCATTTTTTCAAACGTATTGTGTCTGGAACTTATCCAGTAGCGTCTGATGTGAAGAGAGCACCACATATGAACCAGGTCACAGAGCTACAGTAAACTACGGTTATAACGAATACGCTTATAACGAACTGACGGATAAACGAACTTAATTTTTTTGTCCCGACTATTTGCTGTAGTTATGCTGTATATATGTTTGCAACGAACTACGGTTATAACGAACTAAAATTAGTAGTCCCTTTGAGTTCGTTATAACCGTAGTTTACTGTATATGCATATTATTTTCAAATATATTTGTTTTTATTTATTTCAAGGACGTACTGGAAGGTTATACCATAGAAAGCCAACAACGTATCTCTCGCGGTTGTATACGATATGCTTGACTTTGTGTCTGCGTGATCTCTGTTACATGTTGAAACGTGATGCAACTCTGATCACATCCCCGCCTAACCTCATTCTACACTTTAGCCTGTTACAGAATTTAGACAATATTTCCATAAACAGTATGTCTAATACTTTGATGGACTTTGCAGAATCGTTTCCTGAGAGAAACGAACCACCTCATGTCTCAACTGTTAGCCTTCCTGTTTGAGGACTGGAATAAACGTTGGGAACAGCCTTTCCGGATACCTCAGACATATTGACAGATTATTTGTATTGAACGTCCCAGCATCCCTCAATGACTCGCAACAGACAGTTTACTACGTTAAACACTCGTGGCTGGATGCTGTTAAACCTTCTATGCAATCAGGAAATACCCCGGAAGCATTATTGCGTTTGCATCCCTATTGTCGCATCATGACAGCTGCGCGGTTAATAAATGTCATCCCGCACTTTAACCATAACAATCCCGCACTTAGAAAGAGTCCCGCGCCTTCTGCTGATCGTGTTACAGAACAGTACATTTCGGTGTTATCTTCTCCAAGGAGAATGATCACGTGACGATGTGTGAATCTGCTCACAGGACGTCTTTGCACTCCGTCGCTGTGGGTCATCGGTGTGATAATGGCGACCGTCCGTGGTGTCCTAATGTCGTTAGACATCGTCAAATAACGTATTTGAGTCAAGTTGTTCGGGTCTTGTAATCGCCATATGTGCCTGTAGCATCTGTGTTAAGAAATCAAATTTCTAAATCGATGCGGAATTCTATTATGAAGCAGGTCTGAAAAAATATCTGAATCGGGGTTTATTTATCAGTTAAAGTCGTTGTCTGTACCCCCCCCCCCCCCCCCCCCATAACTGTATCATGCTGTCGCAAAACAACATTCAGCCTTAATTGCGTGAGTTTATCCTGTCACAGACCCTGTTATTGTTCTGTGTAACTAAAATATATTTAATATATATCCGCCTATCAAATGCTCAAAATAGCTACTTTAAATAATCATTTATACGACCTTTACAAGACGCATTGAACTTTCCCCGTTCTTTTGGCTGTCGGTTTAATGTATGGTTGACCTGCGACGGAGATAATCGGTTAAACAGTTCTACAGTGTTTAAATCCTGCGGCAAGGGCTAGTATTATTTACCGTGTCTGTACCATCTACAGCACGGCTATTAATACTACAGTGAGTAGTTATATATACAGTGTGTTGTTAAAGTGTCTGTACCGGGGACAGGGGTGGCCCAGTCGTCTAAGGCGTCGCGTTTCGCCGTGCAGATTTGCGTCCCTAGGGCATAACAGAAACCTATGGTTGTGGGTTCGAATCCCGGTTCGCCCCAATTATGTTTCTAGGTTTGTCAGCACCATACCCGTGCTCGTGGGTTTCACCGTAGTGGTGAACGTCTGAGGCCTGCATCACTTCGGGCTTTCCTCCCACATTAAGCTGACACGCCGTGATATAACTGCAATTCTGTTAAAAGCGGCGTTAAACCCAACTCACTCACTATAGTGTCTGTATCACCGGTTAGTATCGTAACTATTTACAACCTTAGATAACTCGGCAACCCTTGCCATAGCGAAGCTAGCATGCTCATCCGATCACATCAGTGGTATTTACAACTGACATGTTAGTACTAGACTTCAGTGTACTGTAGACATATATCCCGTATTCTACCACAGACCGTGGTGTTATATTGATACACAGATAGATATAGTGTTACTAAAATAGCCACTTTAAATAAAGATATAGTGTTACAAGATCTGGCGCTCACGCAGCATCAGGTGATGCTATTGATTAAAGATATCAACACAACTATTTGTACATACTTCTTACTCCCGCGATGAATTCAAAGTCATCACAGTAGTCGTGGGGGCGGTCGGGTAGCCTAGTGCTTAAAGCGTTCGCTCGTCACGCTGAAGACCCGTGTTCGATTCCCGACATGTGTACAATGTGTGAAGCCCATTTCTGGTGTCCCACGCCGTGATATTGCTGGAATATTGCTACAAGCGGCGTAAAACCATACGCACTCTCTCTTTCAGTAGTAGTGTGTTTATCTCTGCCCGAGACCCTATCTAATAATATAATGAAATAACAACAACAAAAATTGTCCGTTTGTTTGTTGTTGAATGTCGCATTCAGCAATATGACAGCGGTCTGTAAATAATCGAGTCTGGACCAGACAATCCAATGATTGAAAACACGAGCATCGATCCACGACTGGAATACGATGACATGCATCATCCAAGCCAGCGAGCCTGACCACCCGATCCCGTTAGTCGCCTCTTGCAACAAGTGTATGTTCTTTTGAGATAGCTCCTTGATTTCTTTACTCTGTATTTCTAGGAGTATCGTTACACTTCAATCTTTAATGTTGTGTTTCAGGTTTTATGCTTGTCTTTGATATGTGTTAAGGAACACCGCTCCCTAGCAACTATATTAATACTTTTAAGACCATCTGAACTACCATCGTACTGAGTTACCATGTGTCTTTAAATGATATGATGTCTTCTGATAAATCAATATTTGTCATGTTGTGTATTGAGTTCTTATGTTGGATTGAATTTAGAACCAGAGCATCTGCCAGTCCTGCTTCATAAATTGTAGTGTGTACGGGTCTCCAGCAACCCATGCTTGCCGTAAAATGCGACCATGCTTGTCGTAAGAGGCGACTAACGGGATCGGGTGGTCAGGACTTGGTTGATGCATGTCATCGTTTCCCAAATGCGTGGATCGATGCTCATGATGTCAATCACTGGATCGTTTGGTCCAGACTGGATGTTTTACAGACCGGCGTAATACACCTGGAATATTGCTGAATACAGCGTTAAACAACAAACAAACAAAACAAAAACATTCATTAATTCCTGTGTCATCTGCAAGTTTGGTTCGATAGCATTCAGATGATAGGTGTTATCAGAGTGAGTGAGTTTGTTGTACACCGCTTCGAACAATATTTCTGGTTTTTTTACACTTTAAAGTGTGGGAGGAATTACTGACGTCATGATTGTCTGTGACGTTTACCATTTTAATGAAACGAGGTGTGGTTTGAAACTGTTAACAGTCTGGTGAATACAACAATCGTGCAGCAATGTGAGGTCAGTGTTATATATGCATTGCTAACGTTAATGTTGAAATTTGACCTTATAAGGCTATGGTTTCTTAAATGTGGCATTAATGTCTGAGAAATCAGCGCTGAAGACGGGTCTCCAATCACTTTGACACAGTCGTGACGTGATGCAACACTTTATACACCAGGTTATTTCAGTCTTGTAAACATACCCTGTCATTAAATATTCAAAGAGTAATTATAAGCATCTTTTATGACATCATCTCTGCAAATACCACTTGTATCCTCACCATCAACCCCCGAGGGATGCTCGGGTCATTAAAATCAAAAATTGATTTAATTTTAAAAATAAAATGCTGGAGGAAAGCTGTTTGTCGTAATCATGCACTTCTGAAACTGATCAATCATCTGAGTCAAGCGTCTTTCAGAAGAATAACGAGAGCTCTATGAGCGAATATACGTTTCATCATCAAAAACCTATTTCTATATGAGTTTGTGGATGATAGTTTTCTAATGGTTTTTGTGTCAAGAACTGTGAATTATGGCACCCACTCACTCACTCACTCACCCACCCACTCACTCACTCACTCACTCACTCACTCACTCACTCACTCACTCACTCACTCACTCAGACCTGCCAGGACAACACCATTCTACCATGAAGTGTGTCGGGGGCGCTAGTACCATGGTGTGGGGCGGTATCACACATGACAGGCCTGATTTGGTTATTGTGAATGGACATTTGACATGCCAGCGATATGTTGAAAAGCTTTTGTTCCATTCGCTAGAATTATCGGCAGAAATTCTGTACGCCAGAGACCAGGCACCTTTCAATGCGGGCCAAGCTTGGGCTAGCTCTGTAGGCGGAATGGCGGCGATACCAAAGACAACCATACACAAATTAATCAACACTATGGCATCAAATTAAAGTATCGCACATATCGCCCAATATGGTGGACACAACAAATATTGATCTACGTGCCCGAGATTATTTTTTCAGACATTAATTATTGTCATTACACCCTTTTCTATAATTTCTGCTGTTCTCTTATTTTTTGTATTTTTTATAATACATTCTGAATGTTTCTCACAAACGATAAATTCCTGATGTTCAATGACAGCTGGTCTCCATGGTCCTGTCCAATGAAGACTTATTTTTAATGCAAGACAAGACGCGGACAAATTGGTTGTGTTAAGTTTGATTAAAGTCAACAAAACACCAATTTGTTTTCCTTATACCTGGCGTGTTATTATGTAGGCCATTGCCCTAATTACATCGAGTATAGGTCTGTGGACCTACATTGAGAAGAGGCGATATTGACCCACACAGGATAGTGGGGAGATTGACCTACATTGACTAGAGGGACATATAAAATGCATATATGTATACTATTAGGCAAATCGAGATGTTCGCTGTGATAATGTACTATATAATTTAAAGAAATATGGTGAAATATTAACACCACGTCCAACGTCCTCCAGCATGTTAATTTGAATCACCAGGAAGGTCAGACTTTACAGTAAGTGTGTAACGTTGTGGTTATATAATGCTATCTGTATTTGTGGTAGGTAATACTTCGGAAGGTACGGTCTATGTTTAAACGTTTCTCAGTTGTAGCTTCCCTTCATTGTACCAGGATCCGCTGATCACAGGTTCGATACAAGGCCCAATTATGATGCTTAATCAGTAAATTCCAATGCCCCTGGCTGCAAGAGCGTGAAAAAACGTCTTCTGGATCTTCATCTACAGCCACGACTTGATACAACTAAAATAAATGTCCAAAGCGGAATTAAATACAATTCACTCACTCACTCAATCACTTTTTATATTTTTTTCCGAAATACAATGTTACCACCGCGAACACCCCCCCCCCCCCCCAAAAAAAAAAAAAAAAAAAAAAAAAAAAAAAAAAAAAAAAAAAAAAAAAAACAACAAACACACACACACACCACCACCATCACCACCATCACCTTGTCAATAGCGTGCCTTCAGCGTGCTTATGACATTTCCCAGCTGACAAGTGATTGATCGTGTTGTATATTACCATTCACATCACGTTGTCGATTCCACAGTTAGATTCGGTGTGGATGTCCGGCACCTCGCGGGGTCTCACGTGGCCCGACTAGTGCATCGGAGACACTCTAATTAGTGGTCACTTACTGGCTATCGACAAATGTATTTATGCGCTGTCCCGACAACAGGGGACTGTGTGCGAAGCGATTTTAAACGTTGATATAACAGGCGTTAAGAATGTCGCAGAATTGATGATGACGATGAAGAAAATGGTGATGAAATTATGATATTATCATTAGCGAGGTTATTGAAGTAGAATTAAAAGTAGTTGTAGTAGCAGTAGCAGCGTTAGTAGAAGTAGTAGTAGTAGCATTAGTATTCTAGTAGTTGCATAAGTAGTAGTAATAGTAGTAGCCGTAGTAGTAGCAGTAGCAGCATTAGTAGTGGTAGTAGTAGTAGTAGTAGCATTAGTAGTAATAGCATTAGATGTAGCAGAATTAGTAGTAGTAGTAGTAGTAGTGGTAGAAGTAGTATTAGTATTAGTAGTAGTAGTAGTAGTGGTAGTAGTAGTAGTAGTAGTAGTAGTAGTAGTAGTAGTAGTAGTAGTAGAAGTAGTAATAGTAGTGGTAGTAGAAGTAGCATTAAGAGCAGATGCATTAGTAGTAGAAGTTGTTGTGGTTGCAGTGACTCACTAGTAGTTGTAGTCGTAGTAGTCGTCGTCGTCGTAGTAGTAGTAGTAGTAGTAGCAGTAGTTGTAGCAGCAGCAGTAGGACAAGTAGCATTAGTATTGTTTTTTGCATTAACATTATGATTCTTATTGTTAATAGTAGTAGTAATAGCAGTAGTAGATGTTTAAGTTGCAGTGACTCACTACTACTAGTAGTAGTAGTAATAGTAGTAGTAGTAGTAGTAGTAGTAGAGAAAAGGGTTGATGGTAGCCTAGTGGTTAAAGCGTTTGCTCGTCGTACCGAGCACCCGGGGTCGATTCCCATACGGGTACAATGTTTGGGTCCCATGTTTGTGGGATATTTCTAACAACAGCATCAAAAGCAACACACATACAGATCACAATCTCCTTCCTTCTGTGCTCAGCGTAAAGTGGTATTCAGTACCTTAATATGACCAGTGACCGAGTAATATGCACAAGGCGAATAGATTGGCATTGATTCACCGTTCTATGGCATTCACGTTCCCTCTTCATGTGTGTTGCCACCTATCACTCCCCGCAAGACACTTGACCACTCGGAAGTCCTAGCGGCCGAATGACTTGCAGCATCATGCTTGCTGGCCATTGTCTTGCCTTCCCTGTGTCAGACAACATCAACCCGCGGTCACGTGGTCGCATGCTTGTACTGATTGGCTGGAGTGTTCCTTCAGTGATTGGTTAACGTCACTGCGATGGGATTTGGCATCAGGTAGACAACAGTTTCCGTTACTTCTATACCCTGTATCTCTATAGTGACATACGAGACACTGGGCTTATCACATTAGGTATATTAATACAGCCTTAGGGGAGTGGGGGTAGCCTAGTGGGTGAAGCGTTCGCTCGTTACACCGAAGACCCTGGTTCGATTTTCGATGAGCATAATGTGTGAAGCCCATTTCTGGTATCCTCCGCCGTGATATCGATGGAATATTGCTAAAAGCGGCGTAAAACTATACTCATGCACGGACCCACAGCCTGTCAATAAGGAAATGTGATGAGGTTTGTTTCTAGACGCTTATAGCACTATTTAATCACGTTATTGTACAATTCGATTCTTCCTTTTTGTAACCTATGGAAGGACAGTGATCTTATTTCGGCCACGAAAACAACTATCATGTAAAAATGTCGATATAGACATGGCCCTGCCAAATTGAAAACGAAATGACACAGTACCTAACCAGGAAGATCTTTCTTCTTCTAGATCATCAAATCCGCAGCTTGAGAGTAGGGCTCGCTGGTTTGTTAGCCCTGCTCGGTAATTGCTATAATAAGTTCCACAGTGGAAGAGGGATGTCTTTTCAATCTGTCGCTGAATGGAGCCTTTTATCCACCATGATTATGGTCTCTATACAGTAGTTAGGTACGGAGCTCCTCACAGTGCGTGTCTTCATCAGGAACGTGCAGCAATGCAAGGCTGGACCACCCATGTTTAAGCCCTGGGCGTATATGATTAACTAACACCACATCCAGGCCCATCTTTGCTCTCATTTGAAAGGAAAGGCACACGTATTATTTCTTTTCGGCATGCAGCCAACACAACCACATTTCTCAGCTTTCTGACTTGATGTTGTCGTGGGCGTTAAATGAATCTCATCTTTTCTCACGCCACGAGATTGTAGAGAGCCATTTGATTTTGGTTGAATAGAACGATGGCGGGGGCATTTCTTTCTGTGACAAAATGTCGCGAAATTAGCCCGTGTAGTTTCAGATCATACGCGGAGACATAGGGAGCCGACGTAATGAGACGTCACCTCTCCTTACCACTTGGATGTTCCCGTTCTTCTTTAACTTTATTTCAATTAAAGTTTGTAATGCACCATTGTGGGGGTTAGAATTAATCTTCAGTAACCCATGCTTGCCATAAAATGCGACTATGCTTGTCGAAAGAGGCGACTAACGGGATCGGGTGATCATCCTCGCTGCTGACTTGGTTGATGCACGTCATCGTATGATACATCCCATTAACTGCGAAGATCGATGTTTGTGATCTCAATCACTGAATTGTCCTGTCCAGATTTGATTATTCACAGACCGACGTTCTATAACTGGAACATTACTGAATGTGGCGTTAAACAACAAACAAACAAGAGGTACCAGTACAGACTTGAGGCTACGTTAAGTTCATCCCGGGGAGACAACTCTGTCTAATTTTCTAAGGGTTTTCAGATGGAGCCAATTGCGCGACGTGTTTACGATTTCAACAAAAAATGAAGATATGTTGACTGTAATGGTTGTGCAAACATTGACAGAGCCTTGAGTACAAGCTAACTGTATTAAATACAAAAATGTAGGGCTTCATTAATAACTCTCTCAACAGCGCAACATAAAGGCTTTATACGTTCAACACTGGTGTGCATATTATTCATTTGAGCTTGATTACTGATTCAAAATACTGATTGAACAACATATGGTCTGTCAGCCGACCCTGTAACAAGACATTTGTGTGACAAATGAGGGGAGTTCGGGTAGCCTAGTAGTTAAAGCGTTTGTTCGTAACGCCGAAGACCCGGGGTCGATTCCCGACATGGGTACGATGTGTGAAACCCATTTTTGATGTAAAAGCGGCGTACAACAATACTCACTCAACCATTCGCCACCAAAGCTTCGTTTCGGCAACCATCGGTCTAGCTCTAACATGTTCTTGCCCGAGAGGGGCGCCTCGATTCGCTGTGCAGAGTTGCTTCCCTTGGGCACGCCAGAAACCTATGATTGTGGGTTCGAATCCCGGTTCGCCCCGATTATGTTTCTAGGTTTGTCAGCACCATACCCGTGCTCGTGGCTTTCACCGAAGTGGTAAACGTCTGAGACCTGCATCACTTCGGGCTTTCCTCCCACATTAAGCTGACACGCCGCGATATAACGCGAATATGTTAAAAGCCGTGTTAAACCAGACTCACTCACTCTTGCTCGAGAGAATACATTGAAATAACTGCTGTGTTTAACATCGTGCTATTCAATTACTGCATGACAACACTGGGCAATGGTCGCCGACACGCGATGTTTCGTGTTGACTCTTATCAAAAGCCAATACGCATGACGGCCAAATAATGCTTAGTGTACCACTCATATCAATAGCACACGAGATTGTTATAGACGGCGCTGATGTTCCCCCTGCGATGGCCTCGTTTTGGGCTGACTTTCTTTTGAACTATCCACGTGGTCCCAATCGCCTTACTATAATCTAATTGTGTTACAGCTCAGGTAACATGAACGGGATATAGACATAAAAGTGTATGTATGGGATTTTGTAATTAAGGATATCGTGTGTATTAAGAACTGGAAATGTCAAGGTATATATTTCTTGTTATTTGAGTAACGGTTCTGGTCAATGAGGGAACGCTGATATGACAGTCTGTCGTCGGGCCCAGACACGGTGATTAATGACCGTGAGAGTCAGTTTATCTTTGTCATTAGGGTAATCGTTTTTAGATGATGTAATTAGAGTCAATCAGACAAGTAAAGTGGGAGTGTTTGATTAACTAGAAACTAATTGCATCTAATCAGGCCAGAGTCTATTCTTCCAGCCTGAGACATATGTGTTGTCGCGTATAGTCGGGTGTTGTCGTGTGGTGTCGTGTACAGTCTAGTGTTGTCGTGTGTTGTCGTGTGTTGTCGTGTGCAGTCGGGTGTTGTCGTGTACAGTCGGGTATTGTCATGTCTTGTCGTGTACAGTCGGGTGTTGTCGTGTGTTGTCGTGTACAGTCGGGTGTTGTGTGACAGTTGGGTGTGTTGTCGTGTACAGTCGGATGTTGTGTGTTGTCGTGTACAGTCGGGTGTTGTGTGACAGTTGGGTGTTGTCGTGTGTTGTCGTGTACAGTCGGGTGTTGTCGTGTACAGTCGTGTGTTGTCGTGTACAGTCGTGTGTTGTCGTGTGCTGTCGTGTACAGTCGGGTGTTGTCGTGTACAGAAGGCTGTTGTGTGGATTCTGATTCGTGAAGTTAAACGCAAATGTGGACCTAAAATCGGTACGTTCAGAACAAAATTGTAAAATCAGGAAAGAACTACACAAGATCAATAAAGAATCTTTAAATTATATTGAAAGACAGTTTTATAGGTTTACAATTAAATAGGCAATACAATCGGTCAAATAAGTGGATAGTCTGCTCATGATGTCAATAACTTGATCGTCGGTCCAAACTCGATTATTTACAGACCGCCGTCATATAGCTGGAATATTGGTGAGTGCGGCGTTAAACAACAAACAAACAAACAAACAAACAGCGTTTAATGAGGACCCTCCATGCTTTTAATGCAAAAGATTTTCCTAAAGTATTAAAATTGTTGCTCTGAAATGATTTCATAAATTAAAAAATATTTGGTTTTCTAGCATAATATAATTCAACACAATTCCTACTTAGCTCTATAATATATTAACATGAGACTGATAAATGACCAGTACAGTTAGACTGACAAAGATAGCATGTTCTTTCTCTGATGGGAGCCTTGTTCCATCGCTCGATTATTTTTCGGCTCGAGGTCAGGAGACTGTCTGATTGGGGTATCCATGTTTAGGCTGCGGCAAGGCATGTCAGTGGGCTGGGACTATAAAACAGACATTAATCTTGACTAGTACAAACACACAAACATACACCGGGAGTCTTCATAAAGCATGCCCTTCCGTAATCAAATTAACCCACTTTGTTACGCCACAGCATCGGTACGGGTTGGTGCCGGTCCACTATTTGAGGCTACGATAAGTCGATCCATACATAATTACTGACTGAAAGACCCAGTGTTGTCCTAGCTAGATCAACAGGCTGTTCTCGACATGTCGGGAAGGGCATAGCTCATATGCTTGTGGGTCTGAAGAGGTAAAGAAAACACAAGCACTAACAAGTGATCTTGCAAACCTTTGTCATGCCGGTTAAATAAAGCGATTAGCGTCACGGGAGCAAACGGGGCACCCAATAGAGTCTCTGAGATTAGAGAATCTATTACTACGATATCAGATCGATGCCACATGGTCGCTGTAAGGGAATTAACACGGAAATCAATCATTTTATAATCTAATTTTTACTGGCAGGTCAGGTGAAGGGTTATCTCCCCTGTCTCCATGCATTTGAACGACTGGGGATTGTATTGTTTGTAGGGGGTAGAATTTCAAAGTTTAGTTAAGGAGAAAAGTTAGATAAAAGTGTTCCGGCTTGTTATCACGGCTGAGAATTCCATGTTATAAATGGATGTTTCTCTTGTTTCTCCTCGTCACACGAAACACGGTATTTCATCGCGTGTAACAACGAGACAAGGTACTTTGAAGGAAACAATACCGACGTCTCTTTGATGACATTGGATGTAAAGACAGCCGGACGTGCCACATGTAGGTCTGAGCGGCTCAATATAGTGATTGAACAACCGAGACGTAGATGTCGGATGTTTTGTTTTTTAAATACGGTATTTTGTTACAGCTACTTCTGGGCGACGCGCTCATTGGACACGTATGAGATGCGAACACTCGCTGTATAGAAATAAAGTAGTAGTAGTAGCAGTAGTAGTAGTAGTAGTAGTAGTAGTAGTAGTAGTAGTAGAAGTAGTAGTAGAAGAAGTAGTAGTAGTAGTAGTAGTAGTAGTAGTAGTAGCAGTAGTAGTAGTAGTAGTAGCAGTAGTAGTAGTAGTAGTAGTAGTAGTAGTAGTAGTAGTAGTAGAAGTAGTAGAAGTAGTAGTAGTAGCAGTAGTAGTAGTAGTAGTAGCAGTAGTAGTAGTAGTAGTAGTAGTAGTAGAAGTAGTAGTAGTACAGTAAACTACGGTTATAACGAACACGCTTATAACGAACTGACGGATATAACGAACTTACTTTTTGGTCCTGACTATTTGCTGTAGTTATACTGTGTATATGCTTATAACGAACTACGGTTATAACGAACTAAAATAAGTAGTCCCTTTGAGTTCGTTATAACCGTACTTTACTGTAGTAGTAATTGTGGTAGTGGCAGCAGCAGTAAGAAGAAGTGGAAGCATATTCGTGCCACAGTCTTAAAAATATTATCATCTCCGTAGATTATACTCTCATATTCGACACGTGACGATCCGGGGTAGAATAGGTCTTCAGCAACCCATGCTTGCCGTAAAAGGTGACAATGCTTGTCGTAAGAGGCGACTAACGGGATCGGGTGGTCAGGCTCGCTGACTTGGTTGATGCATGACATCGATCCTAATTGCGTGGATCGGTGCTGATTATATCAATCACTGGATTGTCTGGTCCAGACTAGATTATTTACAGACCGCTGTCATATTGCTGAATGCGGCGTTAAACAACCAACCAACCAGCCAACCAACCAACCAACCAACTTTTAAGTTTGATAGTTTGACAATCACCTCAGTATTTTCTAAAAATACGGAAAGGGATAAATGAAAAAAAGACCAGCATGTTCCCAAACATTCATTTAAAATAACAGTAATTAAGTTATCATCTTCATTTAAAATATACATGTTTGTATAAACTAGTATCCTTCTAGCATCGTAACTTCACATGACAATATCACTGTCTGAGTGATGATACGTACGATGATAATATCACATATAATATCATCTCAGTAGATGAAAGTATTTATTTGACCGTGGTACTAATAAAAGGAAGCCTTTTAGGGCCATTCTTTTCCTTGAAATTTCAAGATATTATGTTGAAATTTCAAGATAATTAGTTCAAAATTTCAAGATAATTAGTTCAAATTTCAAGATAATTAGTTCAAATTCCATGTTGAAATTTCAAGATAATCATCAAGATATTTCAAGATTATAACTTGAAATTTCAACTTTGTATCTTGAAATTTCAACTTAGTAAGTATCTTGAAATACTAAGTTGAAATTTCAAGATGACAACTTGGGATTTTTTAGATACATAAGTTGAAATTTCAAGATACATAAGTTGAAATTTCAAGATACTAAGTTGAAATTTCAAGATATTAACTTGAAATTTCAACTTAGTATCTTGAAATTTCAACTTAGTAAGTTGAAATTTCAAGATACATACAAAGTAGAAATTTCAAGATAATCATCAAGATATTTCAAGATAATGACTTGAAATTTCAACTTTGTATCTTGAAATGTCAAGATAGTATCGAAAAAAAAAAGAAAAGCAAATGGCCCTAAAAGGCTTCCGTACTAAAAGGCTTCCATAAGATTAAGAAGAGGTAGTAGTACCGTTGGTAGTTGTAGCAGCAGAAGTATTAGAGGAGAGAGAAAGGAGAGAGAGGTGAGAGAGGGGGACGAGAGAGATGGAGGACAGATGAGGAAGGAGAGGTCTGATGTGAGAGGGATAGTGGAAAGAGAGATTATTGAGTGAGAGAGGGAAGAGAATGGGAAGAGAGACACTCTAACAATCTATGACAATACGTCAATCTACATGTTTAGTGTCGGTTAACTGAGGATGTCCTCTGTATCAGCAACTAACCATTCTGTTCCTGTCGTATCTCCCACCATGACGGGATAATGCGCAGCAATTCCCACATAATCCCTAGTTTGACGCTGCACGTCAGTCAGAAATTGACTAAACAAAAACGTTAAATCAGTCTGTCAAACCGCATTAAAATCTCGCCCTATAAAACATCTGTTTTCTAAACACATCCATTTTCTACTGGATCCTTTGACTTAAAGATTATTACTTCTGATGCATTAAAAAAGAAGAAAAGGAAATTCATATCATTTTTAAAGAAATGTTTTTCACGAGAAAATTGTTTGATATTAAAATCTCCATCGACTGGGATATAAACACGCGATGCTTCCTGCGACGTCGTTGCCGCTATGCAACATCACCGACGTTGTGGGTCATGACTGGGATGAACAGAGATGTCGACATGTCTGTAACGTGCTTTAGACGCACGACCATGTGTTTTCCTAAGGCCAGGAGATGGCGATGGATTGTAAGATCAATAAGACTTTCAATCTATCTCCGACCACAAATGTGTTACTACAGTGAGACGGAAGCGAGTTAAGTGTGGTATCACCTATAATTACCAGCTTATGAAATACAGGAAATAATTAAATCCTTAATGTCTGTGCCAGGGTTTCTATTCCAAACTGAATGGTGCTTTAACTAACGATTCTCGGGACACCACGAGCTCTCATACTTACTTTGGAGATTTAACGTGCGCTTTCCGACTGATGCGTATTTCGCACACGAGCTCTCCATTGATTTCGCTATATGTGTGGAATGGCCAATGCCAACACGCATGCGCACCATCATATACAGTTTCAACGTTATCGCACGTATATATATTTATATATTTCCTAGTTTTGTCTGAGTAATGATATATCTGCGGACACACATGTCGGATGTTTGTTTGTTTGTTGTTTAACGCCACATTCAGCAATATATCCCAGCTATATGACGGCGGTCTGTAAAGAATCGAGTCTGGACCAGACAATTCAGTGATTGACACATTGAGTTTTGATCCACGCAGTAGGTATCGATGACATTAATCAACCAAGTCAGCGAGCCTGACCACCCGATCCCTTTAGTTGCCTCTTACAAAAAGCATAGTCGCCTTTTACGACAAGCATGGGTTGCTGAAGACCTATTTTAAAAATGTCAGAGGGATCGATATGGGAATTCTAGACCATTTACACTCATATTTCTTTTAAGGACGCACGGGCAGCTGGATATTCGTTACAAATAATGCACGATTCTGCGAACCTGGCGAATATCAATATTTGGAAGGAAAGTCGAGTTGTATCGATGCAGACAGGTGATATGACCACGCCCAGGCCATCAGTCACTGTGTGACCTAGACGAGAATATATTTAACAAGGTTACTCGAATGCGTGACCTTGACCTGCGATCCGTCTGTCCTTCACTATCTCCTACAAGATTCCTGGATAGCTCACTGATGTGTGATTTAGACAAATGAAATCCTTGTTCCAAACCTAATGTAATCAAACCGTCCAGCCATGCCCCTTGACATTTGTTGTATAGCCGTGTAGCATACTTAATGACAAGATGACGACCCTTGTCCGAGCCGCCACGCCATCATATAGCTGGATCATGATTTAAAAACCTTTCACATATACAGGCATAATGACAGGTTGTAAGCTTGTTTCTACAGTTACTATATATCCTTGTTTGTGCGTCCTATTCTGTGTATGTGTGATAAATATAGAATATTTAACGAGCTCCCGTGTAATACCAATTTTATGAAACGAGTGAATAGTTGTGGTATCTGACGAGCGAAATACGAGTTTCATAAAACTGGTTTTACACGGGAGCGAGTTTAGTATTTTATTTATTACTTGCCATTTATAACGTTTTTAGAATTATATTGTTGAGTATGAATAGGCTGACACCTTCACGATCCACGGCAGAGTTTAACAGAATAATACTTCAAACACGTCAAAAGTTGAAACGTATGAATTTAATACCATACAACGGTCCACCTTTAGAATTCACAAAATTATCGTAGGGCTAAGACAATCGCAACTCACATACTTTAACTTAGACTAAGGACTGTCGTTGCGTTACAATACGATAGCCTTGTGAAACGGGCCTTGCACCTCAAAGTTTACAATAACGTCACAATACGTAATTTGTGGAATTTTGTTGCAAGATCCATCGGCGAAACAATGCCATGTGACGTCACCCTATCAACAAGCTCCTCACAGTGATCTATCAACTCCACACGCAATGTCGTTGAATAAGCCAAGGGATGTTGAGAGCTTCCAATATTTGTTCGTGAAACGTGTTCCGAGAGTACACAAGCACGCGTTTTGCTATTACTCAAAGTGTAATACAGCTGTATGTTTATTAAACGGGTGATCTCTTCACGGGCAAGTAATAAAACACCAACGTATGGTTGTTACAGTCCATGTGTACTGTCAGTCAAAGTGTAAAATGTGATTCACTAGGCAATTTAATATCAATGCCTAAATATTTGAAAAACGCCTTTATTTTTCAGTTACTTTACAAATTGACTAAAGAGTATGTTAAAGCTATTAAGAAGTTAAAAGGGCTTGAAAAGCATTACAAAAGACTTATTATGCAAGGAGTAGAAGCGAAAAAATATATTTTAAAAATATATATTGACTTTCGTTTCTTTCAGTCTATCATTTTCAGTCATTGGGTGAAGAAATTCAGCACATACAAATTTGGATTTCGTGGTCATAGTACTTGTATAATAATGAACGGACGTTTCAGTTAATATATAAACTGACTCAAATATTAAGGTTTTTTTGTAAATTGCCTTCGGGACGAGTTCAGTCTTTGTACACATTGACTGTTACGTTTCTTTTATCACCCCAAACTGGCTCCCACAGGAGATATCGCTTGGGTGAAATAAATGATATCTACGTTGTAGATATCGCTGCTATGAAATTGCATCACAATGCTTTGCAGACCACTGTGACGTAATTGGTTACCATGCTGTCATAATCAAATGACATCACTAAAGGCTCTCCCACTGAAGCTGTTAGCAGTACTTTTTACACTAAACACTGCTTACTAGTATTACTGTTTACAGACTGAAAAAGTTAGAAGAATGATGTTGGATGATATATAGAATCTCACCCTCCGAGTTTTAATCTTTTATCGACCCGTGTAGATATATTTGGTATCAAAAGACACTTTGGTGAGATTCTCCATATATCAACGTAACGTTGTAGATATACATGTACCCTCGCTGTGTGTATATACTATGGTTCTGTATGGTGTATTCTCTGTTTCAGTCATCGTCCTCTGTGCATCCCCGGATTCCGTCAGGGAGATTATGATAAAGGCTCATGAACTCAACTTCGACAACGGCGAATACGTCTTCTTCAACATCGACCTGTTCTCGAGGTAAGTGCAGCTGTACCAGTAGTCAGATGCGACTAACGGGATCGGGTGATCAGACTCGCAGACATGTCATGTCATTGTATCCGATAATCACTGGATCACTGGATTGTCTGGTTCAGACTCGATTATCCACAGTCCGTCATATAGCTGGAATATTGGTGAGTGTGGCAATAAACAACAAACAAACAAAACAAAACTAGTAGTAAGTAACAACAGGCTCCAAAATAGCTTCAGCATCAGCATCAGCATCAGCATCAGCAGTGGCAGAGTGAGTGATTATGTTTGTATGCTGCTTTTGGCAATATTCCAGCAATACCACGGCAGAAATGTTTTTTTTTTTTACATATTGTACCCTTTTTGAGAATCGAACCCCGGGTCTTGGGGGTGAAGAGTGAAACGCTTTAACCACTAGGCTACCCACCGACCCAGCAGTAGCAGAAGCAGCAACAGTATTATTATTATTAGTAGTAGTAGTAGTAGTCGTAGTAGAAGTAGAAGCGGTAGTGATAACGGTAGCAGCAGCAGACGTAATGGTGACGGTAGCAGTAGTAACAGCAGTAGCAGTAGCAGCAGCAGATGCATTTTAGTATTGTAACGTATGAGTAAACCTGACATGATGTAAACAATAGACTTCATGTCAAGATATTAAGGTATGCTGCTCGATCTTGTTTCACATAAAAAGATAAAACAAAAAAACAAACAAAGAGTGTACTGTGAGTTAGTGAGTGAGTGAGTGCGTAAAGCTTAAAGTTTAGCAACTTTCCAGCAATATCACGACGGGGAACTCCAGAAATGGGCTTCAGAAATTATACCAATGTAGGCATCCGAACCCGGACCCACTGGGCTACCCCACAGCGTTGCAGTATCAGGTCGTTCTTTTCGGCTGTTCCTTCATATTATATAGACCTGAGCTAGAACTGATAATTGGTAAGCAGAACAGACCCAACCCAATCGTACAAAGTAATCGAAAACTTTCGTCAGAGGTTATATGTTCAGAGACCCCTGAAGATCCGGGGTAGAATAGGTCTTCAGCAACCCATGCTTGCCGTAAAAGGGGATTGTGCTTGGAGTAAGAGGCGACTAACGGGATGAGGTGGTCAGGCCCACTGACTTGGTTGATGCATGTCATCTTATCCCAATTGTGTGGATCGATGCTCATGATGTCAATCACTGGATTGTCTTTCCAGACTCGATTATTTACAGACCGCCGTCATAAAGCTGGAATAATGTTCAGTGCGGCGTTAAACAACAGACAAACACACAAACAAACAAACAAACAAACAAACAGAACCGATGAATGGTAGTGCTTCCTGGCCGCATCTGAGACACTTCCAACCAGTTATGACAGTATAACGGGGGATGAAGTACATGGAACATTCTACCATGAATTTGGAAATTACTCGATTCTGATTAGTCAATCCGAGGCAATTAAATCACAATAAACCCATATCTTTTGAACACTTCACGCATGGTGCTTCCTAATTAGCCTGACCGCAGACCCCTGTGATAGACTTCCCATCTGCTCACTGCATACGGTGATGAGAACAAAGGGCTACGTCCGTGAAGGCGACGACATCAACGTCAATCACATCCACGCCCTGGCCCTCATACGGGGACGTTAAGCTGTAAAGCAAGTCTCCAGGGAAACTAAAACATAAGTCCGCACTCATAGAGTCATTAAATAAGATGAATTGCCCTTTCTCTGTAGAATGGCACCAAAGGGAAGCTAAAATATATGTCTCTTGAGGAGACGTTAGTGAGTATGATTTTACGCCGCTTCTAGCAATATTCCATTAATATCTAGGGACACCAGAATGGGCTTCACCCTTTATACCTTGGTAGAGGATCGAACCCTGGACTTTCGTGTGACGGGCGAACCTATAGACAATCTCGCCACCCTGCGGGGACGTAGTACGTACGATAATAACATTATATAAGCAAATATGGAATCTCGCATTATATATAACGGTTTAACATTATTGATATGTAACAATCACTGAAATCTATTTAAGTCTATATTCAGTCGCCTTATACTACATGACTCAGCTTCGCTTTAATGGTCAAAGACCGCCTCCGTGGTCTAGTGGTAGAGTGTCCGCCCGGAGAGCGGAAGGTCCACGGTTCGATTCCCGACCGCGTCATACCCAAAGACGTGAAATGATGGTACTTGTTGTTACCCTGTCTGACGCTCGGCATTAAGGGGCTAAAACAAGGACTGGTCGGCTCGGAGTCAGTATACTGTGTCTTAGTGTGTACTGTGTACAAGCAGCCACACACACACACACACGTACGTACATGCATGTCGCTATATACGAGAAGTGCAATAATCTTGGACGCGACGTTAAACACCATTTCACCTCACCTTTAATGGCCAAAGACCTTGCAGGTGTTGAGTATTACTTCATCCAGTTCATCAGTACAATTGTCTTCTCGTGTTCTTTAAGAGGAGTGTTCAGCATTGGTGCCTTTGCCTGTAGATTTGTGTGCGGAAGGATCATTCGCTTAAACATCCTTCTGGAGTGTGGTTCGGACTCAGATGCTATGTTTAATCGGGTAATGATGCTTGGTCATCAGCTGTTATCCTTCCAGTCCTGAAAATCGAGGTATTCTGTTCCGAGACTTTTGAAGTGTTCGATGAGGTTTAGATATTAGGTGTACCTTTTTTGTTCCGGCGAAAATGATGCTGTGCGTTGAGGTTTATTACAGTATCAGGTAACATACAGATGCGGTTTTTTTCATGCTAATTGTATGAGTGGTGGGTTCTACTGGTAGGGCCTCACATGCTTACCCTTTTCTCAACCCCCCGGTGTCCATTCCATTCGTATACAGTAAACTACGGTTGTAACGAACTCAAAGGGACCACTAATTTTAGTTCGTTGTAGCCGTGGTTCGTTATATGCATATATACAGCATAGCTACAGCAAATAGTCGGGACAAAAAAGTAAGTTCGTTATATCCGTCAGTTCGTTATAAGCGTGTTCGTTATAACCGTACTTTACTGTAATTGTCACCGCTCTTTTGCCTGTTACGCAGGATAGAATCTGTTTTGTTTGATAATCGAGACTGGTTATTCTCTGGCTTTGAAGTTTTATATCTACGTCTAACAGTAAAACAGATAGCGGTTATGAAGCTCCGGTGAATTTGCAGAGGACAAAAATTCATTAACACTTTTTGTGTCACTGAAACCATTCCATCATTTGTCCAATCAAAATACGAAAGGCGAAAACAGACTTCTTCTTATATCCCTGCTAGCATCAAGCTCCGTCCCAGCGCGTGACACCTTCGTTACACACTCGGTAACATCGCTGCCACCAATGACTAGTGGGCGCGGCCATTACAAGATCCTGAAATATACCCTCTAACCCCAAATGTAGTAACGTTCATCCTTTTTTTGTCTTTGGGAATGCCAATAGAGTTATATTTTTAAAATAGTTTACGACTGATGATATTCCCAGATGGATTTAACTTTTTGTTTGTTGGATCAGACTGGTTCGAGATTGCAGACGAACGGAAAATCACTCAAATTCCCCGTTACATTCTTACTATACCAGTTATATGTTGAAATGAAAGATATATTCAAATTGACAAACAAAGAAAATAATTTAGTTAGGGTAAGAGTATTCGGCGTCATGACAGTCAGCGCTTGTTTGTAAACATAAGGGTCCTTCGGTTGCGAGTTCAACTCCAAGCATGGTTGTGACCACCTATCACAGTGGGGAGCTTTGAACGGTGGCTGCAATAGTTTTGAGAGCTCCGCGAACGGGCTAACGCTGTGAGGAGCTTGTTTCAACATATGTCTTGTCGGGCATTGGTTGGTTCATGATCACTTCAGAAATCTTTGCCTGGCAGATACACGCATGAAGAGTCTTCACAGTGGTGATTAGTGTTCATCTACGACATGCAAACACAGAAAAAACACCTTGTTAAAAGCAGACATAAAAAGTATTAACTATTAAATTAAGAAATAAACGACGAGTGGGAGTTCCCTATTTTGACTTGTACCATGTGTTCCCGTGTTTTTTCAGGTGAACAATTGACTTGTATTTGCATGTGTTTGTGACGGGTGCCACCGGTGGGGAAGGATACGCTCACCTTTTCTCGAACACCTGGTATCCTAACTATTTTATAGCGCTTCATAAACACATGTTCATTGTCGGAATCGTTCATTCGACTCTGACCGCCTCCGTGGCCTAGTAGTAGAGCGTCCGCCCGGAGAGCGGAAGGTCCGGGGTTCGATCCCCGGCCGCGTCATACCAAAAGACGTTAATAGATGGTACTTGTTGTTACCCTGTCTGGCGCTCGGCATTTAGGGGCTAAAACAAGGACTGATCGGCTCGGAGTCAGTATACTGTGTCTGAGTGGGGTATTCATGTTAAACTGCATGGTATCTCAGTGGGCTAGCACTATAAATCGGCATCAGTCCGGACTAGTACAAGCAGCCACACACACACATACACGTGCATGCACGTCGCTATATAAGTGCAATAATCTTGGACGCGATGTTAAACCCAATTTCACCTCACCTCATTCGACTCTGCTTTATGCAGAGATTTCTATTGGATATGGAAAGGGTTTTGTCGTGAAATAAAACATCACAGGGAGAATAAACCATTAGGGGCGCAGTCCCGAGTGGTTTAATTTATTCTCCCTGCAATGTTTTATCGTACGATTAACAACGACCACGAGTCGTTTATTTCTTATTTGAAATATGAACTTTTTGTACAGCCTTTTTACGGGTGTCGATTAATTGTAGAAACTTTGAAAACATTTACCCGCGTTTGAATAATGATGACTCCTCGAAACCAACCCGACCTTGGCAATGTCGGACAACTCCATTTTACGTACAGGGGGGTTACGTTTGGTATTCTCACAATTTCCGCGTCGATTATCTGCACCTTTTCCCCAAATAACGATTGTCATATGTCTCCCAATTTTGGGCGCGATCGCTCGGCCATTGCGTTCACCTGCGTTGTCCAGATACATCTATGGGGAGCAACTTCCCTCTATAAAATAACGTTGTCCTACTTGCAACGTCATTAAGTTACGAGCGCATGTTCGAATCTTCAGAAATGACGTCATTATCGAACAATATTTAATCGTGAAATAAACCGTGCTTCGTTCTTTATTGTTCTTTGCGATTTATCGAGTAGCTGTGTCTTATTGTCAAATATTTATCAAACTGGCCATGGGCAATTTCGTTCATGAGGATATTTGGAATGTTACACATTACTTGAGAGGAGATGCGAAGAAAATGGGTTCGAAGTGGGCCTTTTTAGGGGGAATGGCGATGTCCTAGTATCCCTGTTGGTGAGCGTGCGTGGTACTGTAGTTGGGTGCAGTTGTGGGTAGTTGAAGGTGGTTTAATGTCGAGGGTAGAGTGGGTGGAGGGTAGATGATGGATCTGAGTATATGGTGAGTGTGGTATGTTAGTGTATTGGCGGTGCTTTGTGTGTGTATAAGCTTAGTGTTGGATTATATTTATATTGTGAGAGTGTTTTTTGCTTTTATGCTAGTGTTATTGGTAGTCGGGTACATGGGCGGGCGACCACCTCGAAGGTACAACCCCCACGGGATTCTCCATCACAACCTACCCCAGTCATAGACACTGAGTTAGAGTTCCCGAATTCCCAACATGGCATTTGACTACTCTACCAATGGAGACGGTGTCTGATTACCGTATTTCTTGAGGATAGTGCGCACTTTTTTCCCAAAAAGCACAGCTGTGTAGAAGAGGGTGCGCATTATACACGAAATAATGAGTTTTGATGTTTTTTCCCCATGGAAAGATATTACCGTGAGCACGTAACACCGGAAATACCATGTCAACAAATCCATACTGAAGTACGCAAATTAATCATGTAATTACACTGTCTGGCTATAAAAAGTGTTTTTTGTATATCTGGACTTATGAATGTAACTTCTTTCATTAATTGTATTCAAAATTCCTTTTAATATTGTGTTAATTAATTTCGGCGAAATCGTATGTGAAGCGATCGGAAGATCGCACAACTCACCGTTATTAACAGCAACCACGGTCAGATTACCGCTATTGACACCTTGAAACGAACATTTGTTGACAGATAATGGATACATTTATCATAAATGCCATTCTTTGACTTGTTAAAAGTCATATTTGTTATAGTTTGATTCTATGTCAACACGTAGCCTCGCGATCACGCGATCACGTGCGCGTGATCCTTGACGGTGACTGGTCAGATTGGTATGGTCTTTACGTCCACCATTCGTCTTGACGGATCTGGCCGCCCCATTCCACAAAGCGATCATAATGCTAAGGTAATCGTAACTCCCATACTTTAACAGACTTACTACAGTCATAGCGCTACGACCTCTTTGTGGAACGGGGCACTGTTAGTTCAGGTGTACAGTTGTGTGGTTATATTATCATATGGTTCTGTAGCATTGGAACATGGAACGCGCGAAATGGTTACTTTTATGGAGATGGCCAATTAGGTTGGCCTGTTTGGGTTGTTAAGAATGTCAGTCAGCATTATTCCAGCTCCATTAAAATAATCAAATCTAATCAGGAAAACTGGTGGATGATAACATGAGCACTGGTCCGTAGACAGGACGGGATGACCCGCAATCAGTCATGGTACACGTTGTAACGAGCCGATCCTTGTTTGTCTTCTACTACTACAGGCATGGGAATCTAAGCAGATCCTGCTCCGAAGTCAAAGGACGAACTTTGAAAAAATGCAGTTTTGAAAGATCCTTTCACTCGTTGACGTTTTCTTTATTTGCTTGTGTCGTGATATAACTGGAATACTGTTAAAAGCAGCGTTCAACCCAACTCACTCCCTCCCTCACTCACTCACTCACTCACTCACTCACTGATTTGCTTGTGCCGTGATGTAACTGAAATACTGTTAAAAGCGGCGTTCAACCTATCCCACTCACTCACTGACTGGCTTGTGCAATGATATAACTGGAATACTGTTGAAAGCGGCGTTCAACCCAACTCACCCACTCACTCACTCAGTCACTCACGAATTTGCTTGTTGTCAAACGCTGTACTGAACTATATGCTAGCCAAATGAAACCGGTGATCGGTCGCCGACGTCGACGTCGACGTCGACGTCGTGGATCGTTATTCAAACTATCAGTCACTGGATGGTCTGGTCCAGACTGGATAATTTACATTTGAATAATGCTGAGTGCGGCGTTCAACAAGTGTATATACTCCAAGGAAGTTTGTTTGTTTGTTTGTTTGTTCTTTAACGCCGCATCAATATTCTATAAGACGTCGGTCTGTAAATAACCGTGTCTGATCCAGACAATCCAGTGATTGACATTATGACCATTGATCTATGCATTTGGGATACGATGACATGCATCAACCAAGTCATGATGACCTGAGCCTAGAAGTCGCCTCTCACGACGTGTTGAATCAATCTGAATGTTTTGTGATGGTAACACACATCTCGCCAAGAAGCAGATCTGCCCAGATCAATGTCCCTTTGATCAGAATTATGTTGGCACAGTGTTAAGCGTGCCTCCGTACACCCTGACCCTCGGTACATAATCAATATCGATTGTCAGGAGTATCAAGATAAACTAACCCCATATAACGGAGTAAAATATGTGTAAATGTTCAGGGAAACCTGTTAATCTGAACGATAGCGACCTCAATGAAATTCCCCGGATTGGCGATTTGTAGGATGACGAAATCAACGATCATGACCAACAAAAGTATCTGTCCGGATAGTGGAGATTTTTAGTTTAACCGGCTTTCGGACTATCAATGCCTTACCACATCTGCTTGTAAGTTGACTTCCCACTCTCACACATCAAAACAGTGCGAAATAATCAGCTCAATACAATAATATCGTTCCTTCAGAATGCCAAGTTTCTGGATTAACCAAGTTTCGCTGTTCTCATATACGTCTAAATTACAGTCCACAGTCTATACTAACCCTTAAGCTGACGGAGACAGTTGGAGTTTAGGTCTGTCGTGAGATCCACTCGTTCTATTCAGATCCGTACAGGAATGCTTCAACAAGCGTCTATCGCTCTTACTGGTCATCAAGGCTTCGGTGTTTGTAATAAAACGCTCGCCATTTCCCCTTTCCTCGCCTTCAGATAACCCCTTGCTCCGACAGCCTCATTCGTTAACATCAAAACCTGCTACACATAGCTGCCAATGAATATATTCAAGTCTCTGATTTCCTCAATTTTCCGGGATATAAGAGGATCGTTGTTTGGCCGTGTGTCTCCACATCCCTCGTCTTATCTGGATTAGTTACAAAGTACATTAACTTGCTTTTTGTCAAGGACATTGCTCTTTCTTGAGATAATTGCGGGACGCCTTTCGCGTAATTTGTTATTCTTTAGAAGAATATTTATTCTCGAGTAAATCGATTAGTTGAGTAAGATAGGTGAGAGTAGGTCTGAGATGAGGTCCACAAGAGCAGGTGAAATAGAAAGTTTTTTAGATAATTTGCATGAGTATTGGTGTATCGTTGATGCAATCTCTTTTCGAGCCTTTGATGATTCGAGTATGTTTAAAGATAAACAATTAAATTACGCCACCCTATGGCATGCCGGTGAGATTGAAATAGTTGATATTGGATTTAGTTGGCTCCGTCCTCTTTAATAACGAATCCATTCTCAGTTACAATCTCCTTTTCAATCTCAGCAGATTAATATGTCTGATTGAGAGGTTGGAAACTTCTTTTGAGATTTTTTAACTCTTGAATATAACGACATGTTTGGGATTAACTTTTGTTGCGTAAATCGGGCCAGTTACACATACGGTGTATGTTAGTCGTGCACGTAAACGAGATGCGTTCGTATCCGTAGACTTGGTAAGACGTATTCGCCTTCGTTGAACAAAAACATGATTAAATCGCCTCACATAGTTAAATATATATCTTATACGCAAAGTGAAAGCGTCAAAGATCTGAATCCCTTTGGGCTTACCCCCAAAATCAAGCTGACACGCCTTGATATATAGAGGATATTTCATGTGTCGAGTGAAATATCATGTTTCTCTCATCTCGTGACGGGGGGAAAGGAGATATTTTCTTGAGTGGCATATATATGAGAGAAACATGATATTTCACTCGACACATGAAATATCCAATTTATTATATATTTTTTTTTTGTAGTTTTCTATCGAAAAATTAAATGATGTCATTACAAATGTAAAACCTTGAAACGTAAATTCTCCCTACCTAACACACAGGGACGTTTCACCACCCCTTGTATTTGCGACTTAAAAAGTAGTTTCGTGTTTGCAATATCTTAAAAATATAAACAAAAGTATAAAAATATTTAGGGTCACGAACATTCTGTATCATACAAGGAGAGCGCTGTTTGAAGCGAAAGAATACACGCTGGTCAAGTAAGAAAACTGTTAAATGAGAAATTTACAGTTAATAAAGAAGCATTTTTGAGAAAATAACAAAAGGCAAGAAGTGATATTTGTGCCTTGTCAATGTGGAACTAACGTAAAAAGGACGTCAATAGTTTGTATACGGGCCCGACACTTACGATAAAGGGAGACAATTTAAGGGGAGGTAACCCTTGTATGATAATAGTTCTGACAAAGTGTCAAGTTCACTGCAGTGAAACATTAAGTGTTATGTTCACTGCAATGAATATATCACTCAGAAAACTCAGTCTTTCACACTGAAGTATATGATAAAACTGAAATACTGCTTAAAACAGCGTTAAACCCAACACACTCACTCACTCATAACTCTTGCTTGACAGTAAGAACGCCAGCGAGAGGCCGTGGTACCGTGAGAACGACACGGAAGCTCGCAACAAGAAGGCAAGGCTGGCGTACGAAGCGTTGATGACCGTCACTTTGAGGAAGCCGACGAGCCCAGAGTACAGACGTTTCTCGGAGGAGGTGAAAAGAAGAGCTGCTCAGATGTACAAGAACTTTACGTACGGGGAGGAGGAGGTAAGATCTGTCAATGAAGGGATGATGAGCGTGCATATGAACTTTGTCGCATAATTACAGCTCGATCTTCAAAAGATAAGGACCGACTCCATAGTCTAGTGGTAGAGCGTCCGCCCTGAGCGTTCATACTAAAAGACGTCAAAAGACGGTACTTGTTGTTACCCTACCTGGCCCTAAAGAGGTGAAAACAAGGACTGGTCGGCTCGGAGTCAGTATACTGTGTCTAAGTGGGGTATCAATGTTAAACTGCGGCATGGTATCTCAGTGGGCTAGCACTATAAATCGGTATCAGTCTGGACTAGTAAAAGCAGCCACACACACACGTACATGCACGTCGCTATATAAGTGCAATAGTCTTGGAGGCGACATTCAATCCCATTTCACCTCACCTCACCTCAAAAGATAAAACTTTCAAACACGTTATCAGTGTCTGACCTTGACATACACAACTAGGGGATACCTAATAGTTAATTTCAAGGATAGATGAGGGTCCTGTAAAGTATTGAAATAGTGAAGTGTACTATACTGTAAGATTTACACTAATTACAAGACCTCAATATTTCGTGTCAAGAATGTGGTACAGTGAAGTTTAATGTGCGCGCCTCTGGATGCAATATATATTTGTTCTGCGTCCATTCTAGACTTTTTATGGAAGCACATATCTGCGTCGTGTAAAAGACTGCGTTATAAATGTCGTCCACTTTTTTCAAGATTAGACTAAAGTTAGTTAAAGTTTCTTTACAACTTCAATACACTGGGAATCAATAACAGTAAAAGACAAGACGCCATATACCGACACAGTGCCGGGATTACACATTATAACCCTGATTATTGGAAGTCCAAACTCTTGTTAAAGCTGTAACATATTTTTTTCCATAAAACGAAATTAAACGGAACCGTTTGTTTTAGCAGTTGGGAACAAATGACTGTGGCGTGAGATTATTCCGAACCTGCGGTAGCTGCATGCGCCCCGTGTTTATTACTCATGGAAATGAGTTTTACGCTAAATCAAGCAGTACAGATACTCTTTGCTTCATCGTTCGATACACATTCCCCAGTGACGGGATTCATTAGTCGAAAAGGCGGGCGATTTAAGTGGCGGCTCTTTTAGACGACTATAATCGATCTTGTACGTTTCAGTACGTGACGTCTGCAATTTGCGTTGAAGGCTGTTTCCAATAATGAAAAGGTCTCTCACAACAGACTCCTAGCATTCACCCTTAGTCCTATCCCCGAAATTCAAACAAAACCGACATTCTCATCTTACCCTGCATCATCCATCCCCATCTCCATCATCAGCGGTGTCACGGGTGGCCCAGTCGTCTAAGGCGCCGCTATTCGCTGTGCAGAGTTGCGTCCCTTGGGTACGCCGGAAACCTATGATTGTGGGTTCGAATCCCGGTTCGCTACGATTATGTTTCTGGGTTTGTCAGCACCATACCCGTGCTCGTGGGTTTCATCAAAGTGGTAAACGTCTGAGACCTGAATCACCTCGGGCTTTCCTCCCATATTAATCTGACACGCCACGATATAACTAAAACTGTTAAAAACGGCGTTAAACCCAACTCACTAACTCGATCATGAGCCACCCCGTCACTACCTCACTATCCACACCTACCCACTACCTCGGCATTTTCATCTCACCCAACATCATCCATCCCCACCATACTGTCATCAACACAACTACCCCCGTTTATCCCCACCCAGCAAACCAAAACCGTCGTTACGACCATCAACTCACCGTCCTCACCACGTCCACACCACACCCTTTGTACCGACCCGTGAGACATCTGTCCCATGTTATGTTAAAGCCATTGCAGATTGACGTGTCACTGGTTTGCTTTTTTATTTGATCATGTTCATTGTTGGTTCGAGGTAAACGGGGGACACGGGTGGCCCATTCGTCTGAGGCACAACAATTCCCAATTCAGAGTTGCCTCCCTTATGCTTACCAGAATCCGATGATCGTTTGTTAGCGTCATAGCCGTGCTGTCGGGTTCCACCAAAGTGGTAAACGTCTGCGATCTGTATCTCTTCGGGTTCTTCTCCAAAATGTAGGTGCCATGATAGATATTAATAAATACTGTTCAAAATGGACTTAAACCTTCTTCACTCACTCACTCCAGGTAAACAGTTTCGTGGGGGCGTTCCATGATGCAGTGATACTGTACGCCCTGGCTCTCAACGAGACGCTGGAAGCTAACGGCTCCATCTCCGACGGTGCCGCCATCACACGTCGCATGTGGAACAGGACATTTGAAGGTAAGTCCCCATCTATATATGGCCGGCGGGGTAGCCTAGTGGTTAAAGCATTCGCTCGTCACGCCGAAGACCCGGGTTCGATTCCTGACATGGGTACAATGTGTGAAGCCCATTTGTGGTGTCCCCCGCCGTGATATTGCTGGAATATTGCCAACTCACTCACACTCACTCACCCTATCTATATATGGCCTACGGGGTAGCCTAGTGGTTAAAGCGTTCGCTCGTCAAGCTGAATTCTTGGGTTTGATTTCCCATATGGGTACAATGTGTGAATTTATCGTATACCCCGCCCTGGCATTGCTGGCGTAATGTTAAAAGCGGCGTAAAACCGTACTCAATCAGTCAATAACTATAATCATATATGAATTTTCCAGTAACCATTTATACTGATGAGCAAAAGTAACTATACCTCTCAGTTAATTTTATGACATGTTTAATTTCCAATAGAGATAATATACTTGCACTGGCGCAACGTATACACTCAAACAATAACTCCAAATGTTTTTTATTCCTTAAAATATAATTTGATTAAATTTTGTTATTTTTATTCGCCTAATACATCTGGAAAACCTCATCTGAAAAGACATCAATAAATGTGACTTTTTTTTCTACTTTGTGGCATAATAGGGGTCATGTGGTTACAGATTCATTTCTGACTCCACTCTCTATTGAACAAAGTAACAGTTATTTTTAGATAAAATGTACCAAGTCACAGATTACTTTTTACGAGCTGTTGCAGGAACGAGTAATGGTTAGAAAGATAATCAAATTTAACAAAAGTTCTTTCAGTTTTTCAATTACATTAAACACATACTTGGTATATTTTCTTTTGCCCATCAGTTCTTTTTGGTTTTTTGTTGGGATAGGATAGGTGCCCAGCAATCTATACTGGTCGTATAGGCGCCTTAATGGATCGGGTGGTTAGGCCCAGTGACATGGTTGATCGTTGATCGATCGCCGACGGCGTGGATGGTTATTGAAACTATTAGTCACCGGATGGACTGATCCAATCTCGATTATTTACACTTCAATAATGCAGCGTTCAACAAGTGTATACTTCAAGAAAGTTTGTTTGTTTGTTGTTTAACGCTACACTCACCAATATTACAGCTATATGACGGCGGTCTGTAACAAATCGAGTCTGGACCAGACAATCCAGTGATTGATATCATGAGCATCGCGATCTACGCAGTTGGGACAAGATGACATGCATCAACCAAGTCAGCGAATCAGACCACTCGATCCAGTTAGTCATCTTTAAACAGCAAGCATAGGTTGATGAAGGCCAATTCCACCCCGGATCTTCACGGGTTAGGTTGGTTGGTTGGTTTGTTGTTTAACGCCGCACTAAGCAATATTCCAGCTATATGACGGCGATCTGTAAATAATCGAGTCTGGACCAGACAATCCAGTGATTAATATCATGAGCAGCGATCCACGCAATTGGGATCGATGGCGATCGATGCATCAACCAAGTTAGCCAGCCTGACCACCCGATCCCGTTAGTCGCCTTTTACGACAAGCATAGTCGCCTTTTACGGCAGGCATGGGTTGCTGAAGACCTATTCTACCCTGGATCTTCACGGGTCACAATGAATTTGGAAGTGCGATAAAGGCTTGTTGTAAGAGGCGACTAACGGGATCAAGTGGTACGTATATTACGAAGTGAGATCAGAATGTTAAGCCACAATGTTGCTTTTCTAATACTATTAATTTTCAGTGAATTCATAGATTTACTTGGTCCCCGACCGCGTCATACCAAAAGACGTTGATGGTGCTTGTCAGGCGCTCGGCATTAAGGGGCTAAAACAAGGACTGGTCGGCTCGGAGTCAGTATACTGTGTCTGAGTGGGGTGTTCATGTTAAATTGCGGCATGGTATCTCATTGAGCTAGCGCTATAAATCGGCATCAGTCCGGACTAGTACAAGCAGCCACACACACACACACACACACACACACACGCATACACGTCGCTACTTTAGCCTTTCAGCATCATAAGTCAAACCGTCGTTGCCATTATATTGCTACACAGATGGTTATAAGTACTATTTTACGAACGCATCGATCAGTTGATTGTTAAACGTCTTTGATAAAATCCATTTGTTTGTTTCGTGTTTAACGCCGCAATCAGCAATATTCATGCTATAGATATAAATAATCGAGTCTGGACCAGACAATCCAGTGATTGACATTATGAGCATCGATCCACGCAATTGGGATACAATGACATGCATCAACCAAGTCAGCGAGCCTGACCACCCGATCCCGTTAGTCGCATCTTACGACAAGCACAGTCGCCTTTTACGGCAAGCATGGGTTGCTGAAGACCTATTCTACGCCGAAACTTCACCCGTCTCTTTGATAAAAGAATAGCTGAATGGCGTTATGCGAAAACTATGCTGCGTGAGTGAGTTGGGGGTTTAACGCCACTTTAAACAGGATTACCGTTATATCACGGCATGTCAGTTTAACGTGGGAGGAAAGCCCGGTCTCAGACGTTTACTAATTTACTGAGACCCACAAGCATAGGTATGGTGCTGACCAACCTAGACACATACTGTAGTCGGGGCGGACCGAGTTTCGAAAAACCGCGATGAAACTCCTCACACCGATTTACAGCGCAAAACGATGCTGACGAGTAACCATGATCTTGTTAGTTCGTCAACTGACAAGCGGCGTGATATACGTTACACTGTGTATATGATAAAACGCCAATACTTCTTCCTGGCGATTGTCTTCATCCTACTGTATACTAATTGTCCTATATATCTGACTGCAGGCATCACCGGCACTGTTAGCATTGACGCTAACGGAGATAGGAACGCTGACTACTCGCTGCTGGATCTCAACCCCGAGTCAGAGAAGTATGAGGTATGGCGGATGTACAGGATACGTCGATGTGTCATCTTGACTGTTATACAGATATATCGTACGTTGACAAACAGCGCGCTTGTCTCATCTGGTATCGTTTTATTCCACCGTTTCTATCCTGACTGGGTTATGGCGTATCTCCCATACTATAAGGGAACGGTCGTGGTCACAGACTACTCACAGGCATAGCTCCCATTCTGTAAGGTAGACTGGCAACAGTCGTAGTTCGCATTCTGTAAGGTAGATTGGCATCAGTCGTAGCTCCCATTCTGTAAGGTAGACTGGCAAAAGTCGCAGTTCGTATTCGTTAACACAGACTTACCACAGTCGCAGCTCCGATTCTGTAAGGTAGACTGGCAAAAGTCGCAGTTTGCATTCGTTAACACAGACTTACCACAGTCGCAGTTCCCATTCTGTAAGGTAGACTGGCAAAAGTCGCAGTTCGCATTCGTTAACACAGACTTACAACAGTCGTAGCTCCCATTCTGTAAGGTAAACTGGCAACAGTCGTAGATCGAATTCGTTAACACAGACTTACCACAGTCGTAGCTCCCATTCTGTAAGGTAGACTGGCAACAGTCGCTGTTCGCTTTCGTTAACACAGACTTACCACAGTCGTAGCTCCCATTCTGTAAGGTAGATTGGCCAAAGTCGCAGTTCGTATTCGTTAACACAGACTTACCATAGTCGTAGCTCCCATTCTGTAAGGAAGACTGGCAAGAGAATGATGATGATGATGATAAGGACAACGATGCTTTATTATCATTATTATAAACACATGCTAAAGTAGATGTCTGCTAATTATAACCGTGTTTAAATCTCGGGGCATAACGATAAGAGCTGGAATTTACGTCCATGATGTATACGACTGCCAATGAATGTCTAGACGCGTCTACCGCTGGGATCGTAATGAAGATATGCTGTTGCAGCTTACTGGTCGTGACGTCTTCGTTAAACCAGTTATCACAGTGTTAATGCCAGAACTGTCGAGGTGGCTCAACTCGAACGTATTTCTGGAATATAAGCGAAACATATACTGAACCGCAAAAGAAACGTCACCCCAAGTAAGATTGCATGAAAAGTTGTCATTTAAATATCTGGGCAATTTTTGTGTAAGTTTCTAAAATGTAACTTTACCTTGTCCTGAAAAATGAAATTTGATGATAAAAAAACAAAGCAGATGACAATAAAACCGATCGCCCAAACGCATCACGGCAACGGCCATGGTAACCCGATGCGCGAGAGTTCCGTGAAAATTGAAATGCACATGCGTTCCCCCATTTCTTGCCCAATGAATATCCACCCAGATCGGATAACATTCATTCGTTATTGAATTGCTTCCACCTGCCAAGATTGACAAGAAATCAGCGACACCAATGCCTAGGACGATTGCAAGCTGGACAAACCGCCCGGCAAGTAGCCAATGCATTTCAAGTCCACGTAAGGATCATATACAGCATCCAGCAACGGTACCAGACCACCAACACTACAGATGACCGACCACGTAGTGGAAGACCAAGGGTCACCACACGACGTCAGGATCATCAGATTGTGCGACAGTATCTTCAAGATCGCTTTGTAACTGAAACTGCTCGACAGACCATGGGAACACACCAGCGACACATTTGTGCGGACACCGTGCGTCGACGATTGACGAGCACACACCTCCATTGTCACAAGCCACACCGAGGACCCGTTCTGACACCACGTCATCGCCGGATATTCTTCAGTGGGCAACACAGCACCAGCATTGGCGCCATAGGCAGTGGAGAAGAGGCCTCTTCCCAGACGAGAGCCGTTACTATATCTCAACAGCAGAGAGAGTGTCTGGCAACGCCGTGGGACACTGTATTCGGATGCTTTTGTAGTTGAGTTTTCCGAGCATCATGGTGTGGAGTGGAATTGGTCTTGCACAGAGGGTCGGCCCTGTGGTCTTCCAGAACATCGGTCCAGGAAGAGGCAATGGTGTCACAGCAGCTCGGTACATTGATCAAGGCTTGAGACCACACGCCATACCTCATTTGGCACGTCGACGCAACCTCGAGTTTCAGCATGATAATGCCCGTGCCCACACTGCGAGAGCATCATGGTGTGGGGTGGAATTGGTCTTGCACAGATGGTCGGCTCTGTGGTCTTCCAGAATATCGATCCAGGAAGGGGCAATGGCGTCACAGCAGCTCGGTACATTGATCAAGGCTTGAGACCACACACCATACCTCATTTGGCACGTCGCCGCAACCACGAGTTTCAGAATAATAATGCCCGTGCCCGCACTGCGAGATGCTTCCTCCAGCAGAATGGTATTAGAACCATGCTGTCACCTGCACTCAGTCCCGATTTAAATCCCATTGAGCCCCTGTGGGACTAGATTCAAAGACGGCTGAATGACGTCTGACCAAGGACGACAACTGCAGCTAAACTGCGTCAGGCGTTCCTCAGAGTGTGGGCTCAAGTGCCTATGGCCTTCATCAACCGCCCCATATATTCCATGTATCGACGTTGCACGGCAGTCATCAATGCACATGGCGGACACACGAGATACTGACTTGTGATGCCATTTTCTCAGAGATTAGTGTTGTGTTTCATTTTAAGAACATTTGACAATTTAATTTCAACCTTGATAATCAGTTTTGCCAAGGCTCATCTTTTTAATATGTCTCAAAGTGTGTTTCCAGTGTTTGGACAAATTAGGTTTCTCATATATCTATCCATGGTGACGTTTCTTTTGTGGTTCAGTATATATGGTGGTGCACATATAAATATATGCAGGTGCAGGTGTGCAGGTGTGCACCTCGTAACGGTAGAGTTAGTGAGTGAGTGACTTAACACAGCTTTGAATAGTATGCTTGGGGGTCAGCTTGTCAAATTCATGTGGGAGAAAAGCCCGATGTAATGCAGGTCACAGACGTTTGCCTCTTTGGTGAAACTCACAAGCACGGGTATGGCGCTCACAAACCTAGAAACAGTCAGGGCTAACCGGCGCGCGCTCGCGTGCGTGCGTGCATGCATGTGTAATGTCGTGCGGCCGGGGATCGAACCTGTGACCTTCCTCCCTCCTGGCAGACACGCTGTCCACTAGACGGCGTCACCTTCTAAGGAAACAAACCCGAAGCCATCATGGCTTATTTCACAGTACTAACACGTATATCCTCGAGCTGGTGTCAATTAGTTATAGAAGTAAAGTCAGATAGAATATGTCATGTATGCAAACAAAGATACTTATAAGATTAATATCATGATTGCACTTTATCTGTTATGCTCATGACAATCTCAGGTATTTGTATAAACCCCCTAAATACTACTTATATCCAACATTACATAAATTAAACTTATTAATGTCTTCAAAAAATCAAGAAGCTGTTAAAAATCTTGCAACGTTTGTATATAATTCAATGTAACTTAGACAATCATTTTGGTGAACAATGTATATGAATGTACCAATGTATATATGCTGTTACTCTTTCAAGCAATGAGGGGGCACGGGTGGCCCAGTCGTCTAAGGCGCCGCGATTCGCTGTGCAGAGTTGCGTCCCTTGGGCACGCCAGAAACCTATGATTGTGGGCTCGAATCCCGGTTCGCCCCGATTATGTTTCTAGGTTTGTCAGCACCATACCCTTGCTGGTGGGTTTCTGAGACCTGCATCACTTCGGGCTCTCCTCCCACATTAGGCTGACACGCCGTGATATAACTGGAATACTGTTAAAAGCGGCGTTAAACCCAACTCGCTCACTCACTCACTCACTCACTCACTCAAGAATTGATGTAACTGTAGAATGGGCCAATGGCCTCCACTACTTTATGAATAAAGAAGATAGATATATAATTGAAAGAGTGGCGTTGAACAAATATAATAAAATTCTGAAACAAATTTTGCAATATTATATAATTATTTATTTTGGTGCAATTCAAAGATCTTTCGCTATGGAAATAAATAATTATTATATTATGACTGCAAAGTATATAAAAATCTTAATGTGATGTTTACGTTACAGGTAGTGGCTAATTACTATGGCAACCGACGACGCTATGAGCCTGTAGCTGGCAAGAGGGTGTACTGGGCGGGGGGACTGGACTCTCCCCCTGCCGACACCCCTGAATGCGGCTTTGACGGGTCGAAATGTCCCCCTGACGGTAAGATGTTCTTCTGTGAAATTAACAGATAAATTTATTTAAAGTTACCATGTCTTTGGTGTAAACGATCAGATTGGGTCCAGCTTGTCGTCAAAAAAAAACCAAAAAACAATTTATTTGGTCGGGAAATCAGGCTCGATTGATAGCATATCATCGTACCCGGCGGGGTTGGACGTGTTCATGATATCAATCACTGGATTGTGTGGTCGACTCGATTATATACAGACCGCCATCATGTTGGAATATTGCTGAGAGAGGCGTCAAAAAGACAACAAACAAAATTTTAATAAATACACTCATGAATTGCCGGGCGATGATGTTGTGCGAAACATGGACGTAAATATTCCAAAACATACAGTAACATTTATACATGTTCATCTGGGAAGACAATCCAAATTACGAACCACACCCGTGAACATCCAGGGTAGAATAGGTCTTCAGCAACCCATGCTTGCCTTAAAAGGCGACTATGCTTGTCGTAAGAGGCAACTAACGGGATCGGGTGATCAGGCTCGCTGACGTGGTTGATGCATGTCATCGTATCCCAATTGCGTGGATCGATGCTCATAATGTCAATCACTAGATTGTTTGGTCCAGACTCGATTACATACAGACCGCCGTCCTGTTGTTGGACTATTGCTGAATAAGGCGTCAAACAAACAATCAATTACACATTGCTTTTTGCGTCATTCCATTGGTGCGATTGCGGGACAAGACAGACCCCAAGGAATGCAAGGGTTTCGTAAGAGAAATGAGGATCAGGTGGACACTATGCCTGACCTTGTAGATTGGGGTATCAACCACTAGTGTACCTCGCCCATATAACTGAATTTAAAACTTTTCGAGATAAAGCCTGAATATTGCCAAATACGACATAAAACAACATTCACTCACTATATATGTTTCATCATGTCAGTTGCGTTAGTATACTGACCCCGTAGTGCCGACCGCCAGGCAGGGAAACAACAAGCACCATCCTCCAAAGTCATTTGGTATGACTCGGCCGGGGATCGAACCGCTGACCGTCTGATCTTTGGCCACACGCGCTATTCACAAGGTCACGTGGGCGATAGTTGAGTTAGAAAATGCGAAATGATATATTCATGTCTTACCGTCATTATACAAAACAACGTTGAGATAATTAGAACATGGGCCAAGGGAAGATTACTGGCAAGCGTTGTCATCTGTTACAGAACCCTTCCCAGAATATGGTATCGTCATCATTGTACTCGGCTCCGTCCTCCTCGTGGTCCTCATCGTCACATTCTTTGTGTACAGGTGAGTAAAGGGAGATCACTCTATCCAAGGGAGATAACTAGGAAGAATCCTATTCCAATTCAATACACAGTTACCGAAAGACTGCAAACCTAAGGTCCAAAATCCCATTCTTTGTGTACAGGTGAGTCAAGGGAGATCACTCTATCCGAGGGAGATAACTAAGAAGAATCCTATTCAAATTCCATACAGTTACCGAAACACTGCAAACCTTAGGTCCAAAACCCCGTTTACATCACTATCGATTGACGATTTCGATACATTACTGTACATCTAAGCTGGTTTAACGAAGCGGAAGAATTCTCCCTCTGCAACATGTTCTGAACTATGCCTCTGTAGCCAGGTGCACTTTGCCTGTTACCCAACTGCATCATCCATTCACTGTCATCCATATTTTAGAACAAGTGACAGTGATGCAGTGTATCAGAATCGTCTCGTATTTAAATTGAAACATTATGAAGTATGAAGGATCTCGCTTGTCAGTTAAGCATGCGTGTGTCGTGGGTAAGCTGACGGATCGGGTGGTGGAGTCACAGATTTGACCCTGATTCTAACTACCACAGCAGTGCGCTCTTTTTCATTTCGGTTGGAAGGTCCACGATCTCAATTAGGATCACTTCTTCCCTTCAACCCACATTAAGCTGACACGCCTCGATGTGAAGAGGTGCCAATCCTTTACTGACTCCCTATGGGTATTCAGAGTTTCAGGATTGACAAAGCGATATCTAATACGTGCATTTTGAGAGTGGATATGTGTTGTACAATATATGTGTGTGTGTGGTAATATACGCGTGTGTGTGTGTGTGTGTGTGTGTGTGTGTGTGTGTGTGTGTGTGTGTGTGTGTGTGAGATATACGGGTGTGTGTGTGAGGTAATATACGTGTGTGTGTGTGTGTGTGTGTGTGAGAGAGAGGGGTAATATACGTGTGTGTGTGAGAGGTAATATACGTGTGTGTGTGTGTGTATCTGTGTGAGAGAGAGAGGTAATATAGGTGTGTGTGTGTGAGAGAGAGAGAGGTAATATGTGTGTGTGTGTGTGTGTGTGTGTGAGAGGTAATATACGGGTGTGTGTGTGTGTGTGAGAGAGAGAGGTAATATACGGGTTTGTGAGGTAATATGCATGTGTGTGTGTGTGGATATATACGTGTGTGTGTGTGTGTGGATAACGTGTGTGTGTGGTAATATACGGGTGTGGATATATGCGTGTGTGGGGGACAATGTACGCATGTGTGTGGATATGTACGTGTGTGTGAAGTAGTATACGGGTTTGTGGTAGTATAGGGTTTCTGTGTGTGGTAATATACAGGTGTGTGTGGATATATACATGTGTGTGAGGAAATATACAGGTGTGTTTGGATATATACGGGTTTGTTTGTCATAATATACAGTGTATGTGGTAATATAGGGGTGTGTGTGTGGTAATATACGTGTGTATGTGGTAATATAGGGGTGTGTGTGGATATATACATGTGTGTGAGGAAATATACGTGTGTGTGTTGATATATACGGGTTTTGTGTGTGATAATATACAGTGTGTGGTAATATAGGGGTGTGTGTGTGATAATATACGTGTGTGTGTGGTCATATACGTGTGTGTGTGTGTGTGTGTGTGTGTGTGTGTGTGTGTGTGTGTGTGTGTGTGTACATGTGTGTGTGTGTGTGCTAATGCACGTGCGTGTGCTAATATACCGGTTTGTGTGACAGGCATATCCGACTGGAGGCGGAACTAGCGGAGATGAACTGGAGAGTGAGGTGGGATGACATCATGTTCGGAGCTCCGGAGAAGAACCGGAAGTTGGAGAGACAGGGAAGTCGGTATAGCCTCAACAGGGTGAGCTGACCTTGACATTCAGACACTTGACGTCATTACGCACAATCGCGGGGCCACAAACTGATCGTAACTCCCACACTCTAACACAAACTTACAACAGGATTAGGATGAATTTGTGGAAAGGCAAACACGACTACTGTATTCAAGACTGCAGCCATACACTCATGATTCATCATGACTTTGGAATACATTTTCAAAATTAAATACCCCGTGCTGCTCGTTCGACGAAATTTCTTTCAAATACGATTACATTTGCAGATAACATGACTGCTCTTTTGCTTCTGACCCGTGTAGATCCGGGGTACAATTGGTCTTCAGAAACCCATGCTTGCCGTAAAAGGCGACTGTGCTTGTCATAAGAGGCGACTAACGGGATTGGGTGATCAGGCTCGCTGACTTGGTTGATGCATGTCATCGTATCCCAAAGTCGTGGATCGATGCTCATGATGTCAATCACTGGATTGTCTGGTCCAGACTCGATTTTTTATTTTTACAGACTGCCGTCATATAGCTGGAATATTGCTGAGTGCGGCCTTAAACAAAAGAACATTGCATCTTTGGCTTCTCATCTTTCACAACCATACTAGCTATGCCTCGGAACTAAACGATTGTAACAATAACACACATTGTATCGCATTCTCCACACGTCTCATCGTGGTTCCTACAATCCACTTCCGTCCTGTTGCAGAGGTATTCCTACGTCAGTGACTGTTCCAGGGATACAATAGCAGTACAGCTGGGGGATGTCAACAGACAGCTGTTTACAAAGACCGGATACTTTAGGGTACGTCAATAAACAAATGTTTACATAGATCGGATATTTTTATGTAAGTCACAGACAATGGTTTACAAAGACCGGATACTTTAGGGTATGTCAATAGACAACTGTTTACATAGATCGGATATTTTTATGTAAGTCACAGACAATGGTTTACAAAGACCGGATACTTTAGGGTATGTCAACAGACAACTGTTTACACAGACCGGATATTTTCATGTTCTTCAAAGACAACTGTTTAGAAAAACTGGACACTTTAAGGTATATAAACAGACAACTGTTTACACAGCCCGGATACTTTAGGGTACGCCAATATACAACTGTTTACATAGATCGGATATTTTAATGTTCTTCACAGTCAACTGTTTAGAAAGACCTTACACTTTAAGGTATGTCAACAGACAACTGTTTACAAAGCCGAGATTCTTTAATGTTCGTCACAGAAAACTGTTTAGAAAGACCGGACACTTTAAGGTATGTCAACAGACAACTGTTTAGAAAGACCGTATACTTTTAGGTACCTAAAGAGACAACTATTTGCGGAGCCCGTAATTCCGTAATAGGATATCCCTAGATCTCTGTTTAGCGGTAGTGAGCACTAAGATCTTATCTTAAAGTGATTGCAAATACCATGAGTTATGTAGAAGTAGATTCACAGTTGGTGTATGTCACTTATGTATTTTGACGGACGAGCCAATCTGGTCTGTGCTTTAATGCTATGACACATTTCATATCAGGTTGAAATCGTACTCTTATTTTCCCGTGAAGATTCCGGGGTAGCGTTGGTCTTCAGGAACCCAGCCTTGTCGTAAGAGGTGACTAACGGGGTCGGGTGGTCAGGCTCGCTGACTTGGTTGATGCATTTCATCCTATCCCAATTGTGCTGATCGATGCGCATGATGTCAATCACTGGATTGTCTGGTCCAGACTCGATTATTTATGACTGCCGTCATATAGCTGGAGTACTGCGGCGTTTAACAACAAACAAACAAGAAAACAGACAAATCGTACTGTTTATGACAATAAAGCATATCTGCATGAATATGATTTCAAAATATTAGCGAAAACATATAGTGTGTTTCTGCAATGTTTTTTTTTTTTTAACTAAGACCTGCATTCTGAGTGAGTGTTATAAAATAATCCTTTGAATGATATCCCGGTACCTGACGTACAATATGTTTGAGTGAATGAGTTGGTTTAAACCATTGAATGAACAAATTCATTGTTGGTATTTTCAGGGAGCGATTATAGCTATCAAGACCATAGCTAGACAACACATTACCATTCATAAACCCCTGCTGCTGGAGGTGAAGAAGGTAAGCTACAGAGAGTGAGTGAGTGAGTGAGTATTGTTTTATGCCGCTTTTAGCAATATTCCAGCAATATTACGGCGGGGGACACTAGAAATGAGCTTCACACATTGTACCCATGGGCAAACACGACAATGTCACAGTTTGCAGTAGCAGAAGCAGTAGTAGTATTATCAGTTGCAGATTTGAAATTATTAATAGTAGAAGAAGTCGGAGTAGTAGTAGTAGTAGTTGTAGCAGTAGCGCAGCAGCAGTAGCAGCAATACTACCACCACTACTACTTCTACTAGAATCATGTCAATAGATCCCAACACCCTCGCTCTTCCCTCAATCGCTTATATTTACCAATCATAATTGGGGGCAGTGGTTTAGAGACTAATGTGATTGACAAGATTGAGGGAAAACATGCAGACCTCGCTTTCTAAATGTCACGCTTGCATCCCAAGTACCAAGTTGTCCGACTTCAGCAACCGATGCTGGGCGTAAAAGGTGACTATGCTTGTCGTAAGAGGCGACTGACGGGATCGGATGCTCAGACTCGAAGACTTGGTTAATATATGTCATCGTATCCCATTTGCATATATCGATGCTCACGATGTCAATCACTGGATTGTCAAGTCCAGACACGATTATTTACAGACCGTCGCCCTATAGCTAGAATATTGTTGAGTGCAGCGTTAAACAACAAACAAACAAAAGTAAATCACGTATGAGGTGTACTTGTCAATATGTCACGGCTTCAGTTGACTCACAAGACACAATGGTATTCCACATTTCCTTTTCAGATCAAGGACTTGCAGAACGACCACCTCGTGAGGTTTATAGGCGCCTGTATCGACCCTCCGCACCAGTGCATCCTCACAGAGTACTGCCCTAAAGGAAGCCTGCAGGTGTGTCCGGTCGCCCATGAACTCGTCACGCTTCCATAGTTTGGACCAGTTGTCCGGAATCGCCGGACAATCCTGTCTGAATGTCTATATTATCTATCCAATATTTCTCCGAAGCCATGTTTCGTTACAGTGGGTATGTTTGTTATCCAAATAAGGACATTGGGAGCTTTTCTGTCCGTTCTAACGAGGATTTACTTTGAGTTAATAACACCCTTGTCAAAGATGATGTTTACTTCAGTAAAATGGGTATTAATTCTACAATTGAGGTACTGGAAGAAACAATCCCCAGTTCCAATGTTAGAAAGGACATGTTCTGTTAATTTTTAAGTTATATTTTACGTTTCTGAATATTGACAAGCAGTTGAAATCCATGACGCTGCAATGCAGCAGATCAAACCTGATTAATGCACATGTTATGGGGCAAGTTTAACACTGCAGTAACAGTACATCTGCCGCGGGCGCGATCTGAGGCGCCACAGCTCACTGTGCAGAGTTACGTCCCTTACTCTTTCACTCACTATGAAAACAGTTATTGTCTTAAGGGCGTCCTTGGCAACTCACTGTGCGGAGTTATGTCCCTTACTCTTTCATTCACTATGAAAACAGTTATTGTCTTCAGGGCGTCCTTGACAACTCACTGTGCGGAGTTACGTCCCTTACTCCTTCACTCACTATGAAAACAGTTATTGCCTTCAGTATCTCATTGACAACCCACTGTGCGGAGTTACGTCCCTTACTCTTTCACTCACTATGAAAACAGTTATTGTCTTCAGTATGTCCTTGGCAACCCACTGTGCGGAGTTACGTCCCTTACTCTTTCACTCACTATGAAAACAGTTATTGTCTTCAGTATGTCCTTGGCAACCCACTGTGCGGAGTTACGTCCCTTACTTTTTCACTCACTATGAAAACAGTAATTGTCTTCAGTATGTCCTTGACAACCCACTGTGCGGAGTTACGTCCCTTACTCTTTCACTCACTATGAAAACAGTTATTGCCTTAAGGGCGTCATTGACAACTCACTGTGCGGAGTTACGTCCCTTATTCTTTCACTCACTATGAAAACAGTTATTGCCATCAGGGCGTCCTTGACAACTCACCGTGAAGGGTTGTGTCCCTTACTCATTCATCCACTTACAATCACGTTAATGAACACAATAACTACCTACAGGATGTCCTGGAGAATGAGCAGATCAAGCTAGACTGGATGTTCCGCTACTCTATAATGCAGGACATCGTTAGGGTAAGTGTAATAAAAATAATAATAATAAAAATAATAAAAATAAAATGATCAATGCAAAATTCTTTGGAATAGCCCCGTAGACAGCCTATCAAGCCTGATAGTACCAGGATCACCCAAACCCTCTTTGCTGCATTTTTTATTGAATCTGTTTCCCTTATGAGATAACTATACATTATGTGGTTTTATGTCGAGCATTCTACTTACATATTGCCTCATAAATTTAGTCGGAAGTTACAAATGATAAAAATCTCCGAGCAGCTGTTGTCTGTTTTAACACACTGTGATTCTCTGATGACACTCACCATTTGTTACTAGGGCATGGCCTACTTGCACAGTACAGATGTCCATTGCCATGGCAACCTGAAGAGCACCAACTGTGTGGTGGACAGCAGGTTCGTGGTGAAGATCACAGACTTCGGCCTCCACTACTTCCGGGAGACCGATGACGACATGGCGGAGGATACGTACGCCTACTACAGAAGTGAGAACATACACGTGGATCTCACGTGTAGCATCGTGTAGTCACCGTCAACACAGAATCTGTCCTAAGTAATATCTGCTTGCCATGCGAGGCGACATGTCTGAACACTGGATTGTTTGATCCAGACATCGATTACATTGTTTTACAAAAGCGCCGTCACATAGATGAAATATTGCGGCGTTAAACAGCCATCAAACAAACAAACCTAAAACACATGTGTCTTCTGAATGTTTCTCTATTGATGTCACCACTCGAAATCAAAATGGTTTTCCAACCTTGATAAGTATGAGAGATCTAGATCTGTGCCAAAATTCACTATGCTGCGTGCTACTTTCACAATTAAATGTTTCTCTTTCTTGTATGCAAGATTCCCAACTTCCCTGTTATCACCATCGAGTTCAATGACCCCCCTGAAACATGTGTCCAGATGTGGATTGTATTGGATTGCATTGGATTATTGTAGATTGTTTTGTATTGTACAATCTGTGTCATTCAGTACGATGTTCTTAAAAAGTATAGTCATACTCATTCTTAGAATGCCCTATATCCTAAGACACATATAACTTGGGGTTGACAATATTTATGAGCAGGGGTGTATAACAATATGATGGTGTGATTCCAGGAATTGATAATAAAAAAAATTCAAAGTGTTATTTTCATGCTCCCCATGGTGTATTGTGTGAAGCCAATTTTTTCATTGACGCAACTGGAATAAATGCTAATATCGGCGCCAATAACCACCAGTTCAGTAATGAAACTTCAGAAACAGAACAGGATTAACTCAGGATAACATAATTCTAAAGTGCTGGACAATGGAGTAAACCTGGTACCATCCATTGCAGGTAAACTGTGGTCGGCGCCGGAGTTACTGCGCATGAACAGTCGGCCACCAGAGGGCACCACCAAAGGTGACGTGTACAGTTTCGCCATCATCTGTCAAGAGATTGTCTACAGGAACGGGGTCTTCTACCTACATAACCTGGATGTAGGACCGCAGGGTAGGTGTAGATTCTCTGTGTTTCTTGCATCTATGGTGTATTCAGTGTGTATCCTGTGTGTATTCAGGGTGTATCCATGGTGTATCCAGTGTGTATCCGGTGTGTATAAAGGGTGTAACTATGGTGTATCCAGTGTGTACCCTGTGTGTATTCAGGGTGTATCCTGTGTGCACATCCTGTATCATGTGTGTATCTGGTGTGTACTAAGGGTGTAACTATGATGTATCCTGTATCATGTGCAGCGGGTGTGAATCTTGTTTCCAGCTCGGATGTATTTCGCGTCAATCACGTGGATCATGTGCGCGTCGGATGGTCATCAGCCTTGTGAAGGCCGCGTGAATATCGCGGGGATACCGCGTTTACACTGCGTTACGTTTTCGTTAATATCGCACACGGATCATTTCATAAATGCCACGAGATTCATTACTTTTACATGGTCGGTCATATATTGATGTAACTTGAATACACGCTACATGCTTTCAACTATTAACACCAGTTTAGGTTCCGATGTTTTTAACATTCTCCGTTTATTAGCCGTTCCAAATATTCTCCTGGCCGCGTCATGCCAAAAAATGTTAAACGATGTTGTTACCCTGCCTGACAGTCGGCATTACAGGATAAAACAAGGAATGGTCGGCTCGGAGCCAGTATTTGCCTGAGTACAACATTTGTTTTTACACTGCGGCTTAGTATCTCAGTGGACTAGCTCCTGTAAAGCCCATATACACAAGAATCAGACACACATACACTTATGCACGTCACTAAATAGATGAAATAATCCCGAACGCGTCGTTAAACCCAATTTTACACATCTCACCGTTGAAACAGTTATGTAGTCAAGCAGTCGCTGATTTGTATCCACGCTTGCTTGCCTTGCCTTTGCATGTGTTTGTGACGTTGCCACCGATGGGGCATGGTACGCTAACTTCTTCGCTTTACTTATTCTGAACTCAAGACTTTTCTCTGACATGTTATGAAAGGTTCAACCAGGTGCGTGTGTGACACAACATACTCCGATTACAAGTGTCACATTCCTACTGTCCATGATCTGTGTGAACACTATATTTGCAGAAGTCATTGAGAAGTTAAAAAGCGGTCTTAGGCCGTACTTCCGGCCGACAATCGAGGAGTTTGACTGCCCCTGTGACGAGCTTGCTGAAGTCATCAAACGGTGCTGGGCAGAGGATCCGGCCGAGAGACCCGACTTCCAGTCTCTTAAGACTATCATTAGGAAGCTAAACAAGTAAGTGCTGCAGATGGCCAGCTTGTATTATACAGGCAGAATATAAACCTGAACAGACTATGACGTGTAATAAATGTCCCATCATGGCATGGGACACGGAGATGACGGACAGTCAGATATTGACGTTTTACTTGATAGTTGAAACGGTGTATATGTTAAAGTCAGTGTGTGCAATCAGACAGTGTGTAAAATGACTGAAATTTTGATTTGGGCAATAAATTATTTACAAAACACCAAAATATTTCAATGATTTTTACAAATTGACTGAAAAATATGTCAATTTATTGGGTTATAATAAGTTACGAATTCCAAACATTTCAATTTTTAATTTCATCACCAGGTGACTGAAAATGATATTTGATTGGCTGTTTACTTGGAGAGTGACAAGGGCGACATCCTTGACAACCTGCTGTCCCGGATGGGTCGATGTATGATTGGATGTAACATATTTGATTGGCTGTTACCAGGGAGGGTGACAAGGGCGACATCCTTGACAACCTGCTGTCCCGCAGGGTCGATGTACATGTATGGTTGGATGTAACATGATATGTGATTGGCTGTTACCAGGGAGGGTGACAAGGGCGACATCCTTGACAACCTGCTGTCCCGCAGGGTCGATGTACATGTATGATTGGATGTAACATGATATGTGATTGGCTGTTACCAGGGAGGGTGACAAGGGCGACATCCTTGACAACTTGCTGTCCCGCAGGGTCGATGTACATGTATGATTGGATGTAACATGATATGTGATTGGCTGTTACCAGGGAGGGTGACAAGGGCGACATCCTTGACAACCTGCTGTCCCGGATGGAGCAGTACGCCAACAACCTGGAGGCGCTGGTTGAGGAGAGGACATCGGACTACCTGGAACAGAAGAAGCGGGCGGAGGATCTACTGTACATGATGTTGCCGAGGTGAGCCGGAGACCACTGTGGGTCTCTGTTTTACTCATTGCAGTGTGAGGCGGACACGGTTGTGTCCTGGAGGGTCTCTGTTACTCAGTGCTGGTTGAAAAGAAGACGGTTGTGTTCTTCACGGTCTCTGTTACTCAGTGCGGGGTGAGAAGGAGACAGTTGTGTTCTGGTGGGTCTTTGTTACTCAGTGCTGGGTGAGACGGAGACGGTTGTGTCTTGGTGGGTCTCTGTTACTCAGTGCGGGGTCAGACGGAGACGGTTGTGTCTTGGTGGGTCTCTGTTACTCAGTGCTGGGTGATACAGAGACGGTTTCGTCGTGGTGGGTCTCTGTTACTCAGTGCTGGTTGAGACGGAGATAGTTGTGTCCTGGAGGGTCTCTGTTACTCAGTGCTGGTGGAGACAGAGACAGTTGTGTCCTGGTGGGTCTCTGTTACTCAGTGCTGGTTGAGACGGAGATGGATGTGTCCTGGAGGGTCTCTGTTACTCAGTGCTGGTGGAGACGGAGATGGCGGTGTCCTGGAGGGTCTCTGTTACTCAGTGCTGGTTGAGACAGAGATGGATGTATCCTGGAGGGTCTCTGTTACTCAGTGCTGGTTGAGACGGAGAGGGCGGTGTCCTGGAGGGTCTCTGTTACTCAGTGCTGGTGGAGACAGAGACAGTTGTGTCCTGGAGGGTCTCTGTTACTCAGTGCTGGTTGAGACGGAGATGGATGTGTCCTGGAGGGTCTCTGTTACTCAGTGCTGGTGGAGACGGAGATGGATGTGTCCTGGAGGGTCTCTGTTACTCAGTGCTGGTTGAGACGGAGACAGCTGTGTCCAGGAGGGTCTCTGTTACTCAGTGCTGGTTGAGACAGAGATGGATGCATCCTGGAGGGTCTCTGTTACTCAGTGCTGGTTGAGACGGAGATGGCAGTGTCCTGGAGGGTCTCTGTTACTCAGTGCTGGTGGAGACGGAGACAGTTGTGTCCTGGAGGGTCTCTGTTACTCAGTGCTGGTTGAGACAGAGATGGATGTGTCCTGGAGGGTCTCTGTTACTCAGTGCTGGTTGAGACGGAGACGGTTGTGTCCAGGAGGGTCTCTGTTACTCAGTGCTGGTTGAGACGGAGACGGTTGTGTCCAGGAGGGTCTCTGATACTCAGTGCTGGTGGAGACAGAGATGGATGTATCCTGGAGGGTCTCTGTTACTCAGTGCTGGTTGAGACGGAGATGGGTGTGTCCTGGAGGGTCTCTGTTACTCAGTGCTGGTTGTCAGGGAGACGGTTGTGTCCAGGAGGGTCTCTATAACTCAGTGCTGGTTGTCAGGGAGACGGTTGTGTCCTGGAGGGTCTCTGTTACTCAGTGCTGGTTGTCAGGGAGACGGTTGTGTCCTGAAGGGTCTCTGTTACTCAGTGCTGGTTGTCAGGGAGACGGTTGTGTCCAGGATGGTCTCTATAACTCAGTGCTGGTTGTCAGGGAGACGGTTGTGTCCTGGAGGGTCTCTGTTACTCAGTGCTGTTTGTCAGGGAGACGGTTGTGTCCTGGAGGGTCTCTGTTACTCAGTGCTGGTTGTCAGGGAGACGGTTGTGTCCTGAAGGGTCTCTGTTACTCAGTCTTGGTGGAGACGGAGACGGCTGTGTCTTGGAGGGTCTATCCGAAGCAACTCATATAACCACAAGTTCCCGCTGTGTTGTTGTTGCCTTTATCTATGAGTATAGAGAATATGTGTTTCTGTTTGATACTCCGACCATGTGCGATTGTTTTTTTCAGATACGTTGAATATATTCAGATATGGATGTTAACGCTCTTTGCATGCATTTACATTCTGCGAGACAACAATACACAGATGTATAGTACGTGAATGATGCTACGGTCTGTATATCCCACAGGAGCGTCGCCAACCAGTTGGTGAAGGGGGAGTCTGTGGCAGCGGAATCCTACGAGCAGGTGACCATCTACTTCAGCGACATCTGCGGCTTCACAGCTATGTCTGCAGAGAGCACGCCTATGCAGGTCAGTGGCAGTAACTTGCGAGTGTAATATAACTGATAAAACAAAGAACGCTCATGTATATCCTTGGTTAAGTCACATACAGTCAGTATCAAAGAGCTGTGGAATATCTCGGAAGTATTTTAATTGACTTTTAATTTTGAAAGCCGTTTGCTTGTGTCAACTAAGGAAAGAATACTGAAAGATCATTATATTCCAAAATGGTGAAATGACACCATGTCAAGTTTTAAAGGTATATATTTCCAAAATCTAAATTTAAACAAATACCTTCTTTTAGCAGCTACGTATTTTGGCCCAAAACTATTGTCCTTCCTATACTAAAATAGTGCGGACGGGTTTCATTATATTTTCCGCTACGAAGGATTTCATTATTAATGATTATGGTATATACCACACAAATATTTAAATCTTTCAAACCTATTTACATATAAACGCCTATTTTGTACTTCCAATTCTAAAGAATTGAAAAGTTTATCAGAAAATGTTCAATATGTTACAAACTCACAAATTATATTAGCCATTGTTTCATATGATATGATGTTCTACTTTTTTATTTACTCTTGTACCACTTATGATTGCCTTTATGGATATATAAAAGACTCAAAACTCAAGATGTAACTTGGTTACATTAAAGTGCCCAGCCCCGCCCCTCCACGCCCCGCCCCGCCCCTGTTCTCAGCCTAAATCACTGTTTTTGTTTCCCACTCAGGTTATAGCACTGCTCAACGATCTCTACACCACATTCGATTCAATCATTGAAAACTTCGATGTTTATAAGGTAAGACGGCTTTCCAGACGTTCATACTCATCTCTTTATTCACTGTTATATTTTCTGGCTTCCCTCGTTAATGGCTTTTTTCACCCTCATGTAGCCACGTTGATGAAACAGTTGCTCTTCTTTTCTCTGCAGAAATCCGGGTTCGATTCCCAACTTGAGTACAAAGTAGAAACTATCTTCGGTGTCCTCATCAGTTATATTGGTGGAATGTTGTTAAAAATGGCTTAAAATCACATTAACTTCATGTAACCATAACTGAAAATCATTGTTAAGTCGAAGTCCAGAGAACAACTCGACATGTCGACTTACCCGCACTTAGAGATAAGCGGATATTTGGCAGTACAGTAAACTACGTTTATAACGAACACGCTTAGAACGAACTGACGGATATGACGAACGTTCTTCTTAGTCCCAACTTTTTGCTGTAGTTATGCTGTATATATGCCTTAAACGAACTAGTGGTCCCCTTGAGCTCGATATAACCGTAGTTTACTTTAATTAAGTTTCTACGATGACCATAAGGTTGCATCATCTTGATCGAGTCATTAAAGGACGTCGTGTTCATGTTAACGATGTTTTTCTCGGTTTGCTGGAGGTATTGGTGGGGGCAGTATTCACAGGCGCTGTAATTGGGTGTGCAGAGTTTTGTTCAGTAGGTGTTACGGGGGCACGGGGGGCCCAGTCGTCTAAGGCGAAAAATACTTGGCTTATTAAACATATAAATCGTAAACACAACTGTAAATATTGCTGGTCATAAAATAATCTGTGAGGCCATGAGCTAAGTGTAAACACACTGTCCGTTATGAAGGAACCGTTTTGTGTCACGCATGTGGCAACCCAGCAGTGCATGGAACACGGCGGGATGCAGCTTGTGTTGGACACTCCCCAGGGAGCTGAGAATGAAAATCTAGCGCACACTAAACCATTGGCCGGGGTATTAATGTAGCACTTTGAGCATGCTTCAGGGTGTGGAGTTGGTGCATTATGAATATTATTGTGTACCGTGTCGCTTCAGGTGGAGACAATAGGTGATGCCTACATGGTGGTGTCTGGTCTCCCGATACGGAACGGCAACCTGCACGCCCGGGAGATATGTCGGATGTCGCTGTCAATCCTAGACGCTGTACTGTCTTTCAAAATAGGTCATATGCCAAACAGGCAGCTTAAACTCCGCATAGGCTTACACACAGGTGGGTGAGAGAGAGAGCGAGAGAGTGAGTGAGAAAGTGTGTGAGAGGGCGAGTGAGAGGAAGAGAAAGAGCGAGGGAGAGAGAGCGACACTGAGAGAGAATGAGAGAGTGAGTAAGAAGGAGAGTGATAGAGGGAGAGAGGGAGAAAGTGTGTATGAGAATGATAGAAGTTGAGAGATAGAGAGAGTGAGAGAGCGATGGAGAGACACAGAGATAGTGAGGGAGAAGGAGACTGATAGAGCGAGAGTGAGAAAGTATGTATGCGATTGAGAGAACGTGAGAGCGTGAGTGAGAGTGAGAAAGTGTGTGAGAGAGTGAGAGAGAATGAGAGAGGGTGAGAGATAGATAGATAGACAGAGACAGAGCGAGGGAGAGAGACAGAGAGAGTGAGAGAGGAAATGAGAGAGTGACAGAGTAAAATGATTTAACATAGATTTGTCATGACCGTGTACAGTGTTCTTGTTTGTCCCCAGGGTCGGTGTGTGCGGGGGTGGTGGGGCAGAAGATGCCAAGGTACTGTCTGTTTGGGGACACCGTCAACACGACCTCAAGGATGGAGTCGAACGGACTACGTGAGTTTCAGTATAGTTTCTGAAGCCAGTCGTTGCTGTCATATTTACTGAGTTGCTAGAATAATTACCGTTTCATTCAATAATCGTTTCACACTTTCCTGATCAAAACAAATACTTTGTCGTCTATCAGTGACGGTGTCATGTCATTGTACCTGCTGCCTATTCACAGATGTATTATTGTTCTCACAGCTCTGAAGATCCACGTGAGTCCGCAAACGAAAGAGGTGCTTGATACTTTCCATACATTCCAGCTCGAACTACGAGGCCCAGTAGAAATGAAGGTGAGAGACATACGTAATCATACGTAGTATGGTAGATAGAACAGAAAGGTCCAGTAGAAATGAAGGTGAGAGACATACGTTATTATACGTAGTGCAGTAGACAGAACTACGAGGCCCCTTAGAAATGAAGGTGAGAGACATACGTAATTACATGTAGTGTAGTAGATACAACAGAGAGGTCCAGTAGAAATGAAGGTGAGAGACATACGTAATTACACGTAGTGTAGTAGACAGAACTACGAGGCCCAGTAGAAATGAAGGTGAGAGACATACGTACTAGAACGTAAGTAGTAGACATAACTACGAGGCCCAGTAGAAATAAAGGTGAGAGACATACGTACTAGAACGTAAGTAGTAGACACAACTACGAGGCCCAGTAGAAATAAAGGTGAGAGACATACGTACTAGAACGTAAGAAGTAGACAGAACTACGAGGCCCCGTAGAAATGAAGGTGAGAGACATGCGTACTTGTACATACAGTAGTAGATAGAACAGAGAGGCCCATTAGAAATGAAGTTGAGAGCTAGTTGTACAGGCTGTAGTAGCTAAATGTCCGAGCACAGGACTAGTTATCCAGATAGTTGTACCTAGAACTCCGAGGTGAGAGAGAAAGAGGTGTCAGCACATTTTACAGCTAGTATTATCTGGCATGGGTAACTCGGTGACGGTAAGGGCCAACATAAGTTGTTAACCGATCTCGATGGGATATGGTGTGATGTTACCCGAGGGTTTTTGTTGACAGCGAACTTATTTCACCGCTATTTATTCATACAGACCCGGATATTTCCCTGAGTAAAGTTCCTTGATTCAGCCATTTTGACAGCTGGCAGACGACACAAACGAACCGAGTTGCTTCCCGTTACTCAATGCATTCGTATAAACATCGGTTCATTTCAGCTCAAAGATACTTATGCGAGCTAAGCAAGTTACCTGAGCGGGAAACATGAAAAATAGTTGCCCGCTCCTTAACCAATCATAACCGAGTATTGTAATGTAAGGTGAGATAAATGTTGATATATTGTTCCAACGATACTTTTCTAAGCATCAGTAAGTAACGATATGATTTTAGCTAGGAACTCAAACATACCATATGTACTTACAGGGAAAAGGCGAGATCATCACGTGGTGGTTGTTGGGGGAGAACGGCCGGTAGTACACGCCAACATTGCAGTTGTTGCTGCAGCAAGTCTAGTGTGGTCACGGTCGTACCTGACGCCGCGGCCAGGAACGTGATAACGGTGACCATCGTTGTCACTGGCGCCATTCCCGGGGCTGTCGTATTTCAACCCCAGGATTACCAGGAGCTGTGATGGTAGCCACAATATGCAGACAGAGTCACAAGATCACGCGTTCTGAAGGGGCCAAACCATTTCAGTAATTCTATCTTAATTTCATCATCATGATGTTGTGCCTGAAACTGACGAGGACTTTGTATATATATATGAGAATCACCTGGTGTTTGGTACATATGCCGACGACATATAGATAATCAATCGATATTCACTCCGTGACACCACTGGACATATTGGACATCGTCAAGAAATATATGCATAGAATGGTTATAGACGTATGCAAAACAGCCGCCACCAATGTAATACCTGTGTTTTACCTTTCAGTCTCTGACTGTACTCTGACTGTATTCTGGCTGTATTCTGGCTGTATTCTGGCTGTGATGACGACAGTTCATGATTCATGCTTGCTCAAAAATATTTAACATGAGTAGTTTTACAAGTGCTTTTTGTGTCGTCCTCACATGTGATATGTATTTGATTACTTCTGACGTATTTGAATGTACAGTAAACTACGGTTATAACGAACACGCTTATAACAAACTGACGGATATAACGAATTTACTTTTTAGTCCCGACTATTTGCTGTAGTTATGCTGTATATATGCTTATAACGAACTGCGGTTATAACGAACTAAAATTAGTAGTCCCTTTGAGTTCGTTATAACCGTAGTTTACTGTATTGGACTCCACAAAACCTGCTGTCGGTGATATCCATTACCTGAGGTCTCCCTCACTGATGACAGACAAAACGCAGTCAGATTCACGAAACTCGATTGTCGTCGTTCCTCGACCGGAATGTAGTCGACGAATCACATGTCTGCCATCAACATGCCGGTGGTGCTGTATGTTGTTACATTGGGTGATGCCGTCTCGAACAGGATGGGAGCGGTCGGGAAGCCTAGTGGTTAAAGCGTTAGCCCGTCAAGCCGAAGACCCGTGTTCGATTCCCGACATGGGTACAATGTGTGAAGCCCATTTCTGGTTCCCCGGTCGTGATATTGCTGGAATATTGCTAAAAGCGGCGTAAAACCAAACTCACTCACTCACTCACTCACTCGACCAGGATGGTGATGAAGCCTAGGTCACGTTGGCAGCTGATGGTCTCCAGAGATAGTGTTACATTACCTTAAGTAACTGTTCCGACTTGGCCATCAGAGCCCTTGTGTATAAGTAGCTTGCATAGTGATAAGGTGTGATTGGGTAGCTCAGAGGGAAAGTGTTCGGACGTCTCGCCGAAGGCCCAGGTTGGATTTCGTACATAGATCCAATGTGTGGAACCCATTTCTGGTGTTCCCCGCTATGATCTTGCTGGGATATTGCTAAAGGCGGCGTTACGCCACGCCCACTCATAGAGACGAGCGTTGAACCTGAACCCCAGAACCAATGGACGATTCATTAAGCATAAATAATCATTTAGGAAAACGGAAGTAAAATCTAAACTAAGTAAGGCGAATGTGATGCAGGATGGGTTATACAGAGCTATATTTAATAGAAAAACGAAAGTAAAATTGAAACATGTTATGTTTAACTAAACTGACTAAAACAATAAATCAAAAGTAAATCTAAACATTGTGCTCTGCTCAAGCGAATGTGTTATGCAGGATGGGTTATACAAAGCTATATTTAATAGAAAAACAAAAGTAAATCTAAAAGTGTTCGGTTTTGTTTAGAAGGCTCTTCTCAAATGAATGTGGTATGCAGGATGGGTTATACAAAGCTATATCTAATAGAAAACCAAAAGTAAATCTGATCGTGTTAAGTTTTGTAAAGATGGCTTAACTAAAATGAAAGTTCCTGCAAGATGTGTTAAATAGAACTATATTTCATAAAAACAAAAATATAATTTAAACATTCTGTTGCCAATGTGTTATGCAGGATTGGTTATATAGAGCTATCTTTAATAGAAAGACAAAAGTAAATCTAAACGTGTTAGGTTTTGTTTAGATGGCTTAACTAAAATGAAAGTTCCTGCAAGATGAGTTATATAGAACTTTATTTCATCGACAAGCAAAACTATAATCTAAACATTCTGTAGCAAATTTGGTTTGCAGAATGGGTGGTGTAGAGTTATATTTCATAGGAAACAAAAATAGATCTAAACATAATGGTTTTGTTTAGAAGGCTCACTGAAGCGAATGTGATATGCAAGAAGAGTTATACAGAGTTATATTTCATAGAGAAACAAAAGTAAAGTCTAAACATGATGGTTTTGTTTAGAAGGCTAAACTGAAGCGAATGTGATATGCAGGAAGGGTTATATAGAGCTATATTTCAATAGTAACATAATGTTATGTTTTTGTTCAGAAGGCTCATCTAAAGCGAATGTGTTAAGCAAGATGGGTTATATAGATGCATTTGAAAGTTCAGAAGATGTCTTTGAACCCAACATCACACATTGGTAGTCATGCGGACGTGTTTTAAAATGAACAGTAGATTTTGTATAATGGTTGTTTATTGTAGTCACCTTAAACTTATGTCAACATTTGTAGATCATATGACTTTGCATATAATGGCACACTTCTAGTGTTGTGATGGTTTACATATACCGTATTCGACGTAATACGCGCCCAGGGCGCTCACAAAATTAGAAATAGGGGGCTCTTATTAGAATATTATTTTGGTGAAAAAAAAATTGAAAGATAAATTTCGTGGTTTATACTGACAGCCTGAAATGTTTATGGACGACAGATATATTTTTCCAGAATTTAATTGCCAATAATAAAGGGTGCATATATCACACGAGTGCGTATTATACGCGAATAGGGGAAGGAAGCGGTGCGTATTATATGCGAATAATGGTCGGAAGGGGTGCTAATTGGGTTTGTTCACGAGCCAATATATTAGCAAATCTCGACGTGGGCGCTTATTAGAGCGGAGCGCTTATTACGCCGAATACGGTACATCAAGTACGTGACCGTCGTTGAGAAGAAACATGACTGTCACATCCCGTACATAATGGGTCATCGTGCTGGGTCAATCTATGGCACCACCGCTTGACCTTAACCATCTTTACGGAGTTTCCACCAAAGTTGTAGAGTCGATGTTCGGAAAACGAAATAAGAGCCGTTTTATACCATGGAATTGTCGTTCGAGTTTGTAAACGTGATATTTCAATAAAAAGGTAAGTGTTTATTTGGCTACCTATATTGATAAACGTTTGATCCAGGAAAAGGAAATCAAAGTTTTAATTGTATTCCACGCTGATAAAATTGTGTCGATGTGGATGCAACAATGTGTAATTAATAATGAATAATGTCCATACATAAATAACAAGTCTACTTTCCCTGACCTAGCCAAAGCGTAATACAGTTCACACGTGGTACTTAATCCTTATTATACTTTTACCAAGCCTAGACAAAATAATGGTTAGTTTGAGAAAAGGGTAATAGAGTTCCAGTTTTTTTTCTGACAGGGTTAGGAGCTCTTTCGAAGCATAAATGAAGGTTAAAGTTCATCGAAACATAAATGAAGTTTCAAGTTCATATCTTAACAAGATGTCGCCTAGCTCTTGACATAGTTGGGTAATTATTCATATTAATGGTAGACATGACATTGAAAAAATGTCAAACCGTTATTTCCATGTCAGTTTGGAGAATGCTAATATCAACGATAATCAGTTCCATGGATTTTTTTCCACCCGGAACAAATATTGCCAGGGAAAATGTAGCGTGGAAACATTTTCCCAGTAAAAACTGTTCCAAGGAATAATTCCCTTAGAGAAAAATGAGTCGAATGAAGAGGTTGGAACATTGGAAGAGGTACTCTTTGGCATTAACACCAACCAAACCATCAACAAAAGCAAATCTCCATCTTGTGATAGGTGTCATTTCATGTTATCATATTAAAGTTCGAAATGTGATGAATTTACCTGAGCCAGCCTGTTTGAATATCATATCTTTGTTCTTTGTCCGTATCATGTCTTGTTTTGGGATTGTCCAAGACGCTTCTACGTGGATGTATAACTAGAAAATAGTAAAGACCATCCCGTGACTCCAGCATTTTGTTGTATGTCATCTCACCATCTCACCATCTCACCCGTTGTCCACAGACGTCTCAGTAACATCTCAATGAAATGAAGTTCTTCTCTCTCTAGTTCTCGTACATTTTGACTGACGTTACAGACACACATGTTTAGTTCTACCTTCATCTCTGTAATTAGCGCCCAGAGATTCATCACATCAGGAGCCAGATTGTCCCGTGTTGGATCATGGTAGTGATAGTGTTCAGATACCATTGTGATAGATGTAGGGCTTGTTATCGTGGTAGTCGAGGGTTTTAGGGTAGGGGCGTTAAGTACATTGATTACGGTAGTACTACCATGGCGGAGGCTGGTGCGCTGGTGCTTTACACGTGTATAATAAATGCACTATGCTCGTTATAATTATTGTGGTTTGTTCTGTCTGCAGCTGAAACAGCTTCATTAGTCTATTGAACGGCGTTTTAGCTTCGTGCCAACCTGCCTTTTAAGGTACAATCAAGCATGCTTTTGCTACCACGATTTCAAAGAGCGCCTGGGTCGGTCGGGTAGCCTAGTGGTTAATGCGTTCGCTCGTCACGGCGAAGACCCGGGTTCGAATCCCGACATGGGTACAATGTGTGAAGCCCATTTCTGGTGTCCCCGCCGTGATATTGCTGGAACATTGCTAAAAGCGGCGTAAAACCAAACTCACTCACTCACTCAAAGAGCGCCTATACGACTCTTGCTCAGAAGTTGTTTGATCAATGTTACAACATTCAAGGCCTCAGCAAAAATTTCAAAAAGTTTTATGTTGGGTATCTGGAGGACATTTCCAAGTTTGACGCATCAGTGGCAAGATTAATATCCGATGCAATTCCCATTTTGCCTTGTACCAAATATTTCAGAGGTTTTTTTTATTTATACAATTGAATTGCCGTTGCATGTGTTTGTTACGTGCTACCGGAGGGGCAGGATGCACTCACCCATTCGCGAACACCTGGTACCATCACTATTTGATAGTGATTCATAAACACGACTTTGCGTTTTGTAGAGATTTTTTTATGAATATGGAAAGGGCTTTATCACTTTGATTTTATTCAACAATATCGCCATTTTAAAAAATCCCTGTTTATCCACACAATTTCAGCACTTGTTATATAAAGACTTCATATGAAACTACGTTCACAAATAAATCCCATTGCCGTGGAAGAGCTCAAGTTTTCCCAGGCCCAACCGGAGAATGTCGGGTACTTGATAGGGTTCACCATGACTATTCTGTAGCTGTAGGGGTAGGAGGGGGAGGTAGGTTGCCCCGGCCCCCATGTCGTGAAAGAAGAGGTGGTGGTGAGGTCGACCCAGTGCCACTCTGCTAGCGCCATGACGTAGTAGCCCCCAGTCCAGTAGCCGTTAGAAGGGTAGGACGTTGCTGAAACACGCCAAATGTTATTGTTGTTTGGTGGCTGGCTGGTTGTTTAACGCCCCACTCAGCAATACTCCAGTAAATGAAGGCTTGTACATAATCGAATCTGGACATGAGCATCCATTAATTGATATTGTAAATGTAGTGGCTATAACATTTCCGAGTCCCGTGATGGGATTCGAACCACGGACTTTCTGATCAGAGGTCGGGCGCCTTGTCCACAAGACCAAAGAGGTTAACCCCGTCAGCAAGCTGACAAGGTAAGGATGTCATCTGTGGGATGACTCCACGCCCTGTTACATACTACCCCGTCAACAGAAGGCACGTCCCGGGCCGCTTAGTTGGGTACTGAGGCTTATTTTTCTCAAATATAATATGAACGTGTTCAGCACCAAGTTGGGTGCCAATGTAGCAGCCATAGTGATGGGATTCGAACCACGGACCTTCTGATCAGAGGTCGGACGCCTTGTTCACATGACCAAAGAAGTTAACCAAAGAGGTTAACGCCGTCAGCAACCTGACAAGGTAAGGGTGTCATCTGTGGGATGACTCCACGCCCTCCTACATAAACAACGTTCCACGCCGTCAAGTTGCAATAACACGCCATCAACCAAGTCCACGAGCCGGACCACACGATCCATCTGATCGCCTCTTACAATCAATACAGGCGAAAAGACCCGTGAAGATCCGGTTGGAAAAATGATTCAGCAACCCATGCTTGCTGGTAAAGGCGACTTACGGGATCGGAGGGTCAGGCTCGTTGTCTTGGTTGATGCATGTCATCTGCGTGGATCGATGCTCATGATATCAATCACTGTATTTTCTGGTCCAGACTCGATTATTTACAGACCGCCGTCATATAGCTGGAGAATTACTGAGTGCGGCGTTAAACAACAAACAAACAGACAAACAAAAAACGTGTGAAAATCGGAGACAGTTACGCACACGCATGTCGTATGAACCAGAGCATACTGAAGATCGTGTACAGATAGAGTCATCCTTCCAGTTTACCAGAAGGTGTACACATCAGTGCGAAAGTAACACACGTGAAAATGTTAGCGCAAATGAAATATCTGCTACTTGATGATGCTGGTAGTACGAGTGACTACAAAAAAAGAACAACACTTTAAAAAATGGTGCATTGTTTCAGCACCGAAAACAGGCACGGATGATAGCATGGATGTCCGTCCCTTAACTCCAAGAAACTGAGATTAAGTGAATAAACCTGCACACCGTGATCGAACAACAATAATGTCTGCAGCGTCAAACCCAACTACCTCACCCACCCATCTCAATAGTGTACACTCACAGTTGATAAGCGTGAGTTGGGTGACGATGAAGGCTTGTTCCTGCTGTGAGTTGACCGACACGAGGTCTGCCCCCCTTCTCTGACAGTCCTCCCTGGCCTTCGTCCACGTGAGTGACCAGCTGGCGATGTAGTAGCAGCTGTGGGGGCCGCTGATGAACGTTGGGGGACAAGCTGGTAACATGACAAACGGGCATTTATACCTCTTGAAAAACCCTGACGGTTACATTATGCTGTCAATCAAAGAATATTCGTACACAACCGATGACTGGTTGATTGGTTGGTTGGTTTGTTGTTTAACGCCGCACTCAGCAATATTCCAGCTATATGACGGCGGTCTGTAAATAATCGAGTCTGGTCCACACAATCCAGTGATTGATATCATGAGCATCGATCCACACAATTGGGATCAATGACATGCATCAACCAAGTCAGCGAGCCCGACCTCCTGATCCCGTTAGTCGCCTTTTACGACAGGCATAGTCGCCTTTTACGGCAAGCATGGGTTGATGAAGACCTATTCTACCCCGGAATCTTCACGGGTCCACAACCGATGAAGTTGGGTATATCTGTCTCTGGACCACAACCGATGAAGTTGTCCAGAGATAGATATTTTGTTCATAAAGACAACCTGGAAACCAAGTCTCTCGTAACGAGGCATTCTTGTCTGTAACATGAAACAAACCCCCCATCTCTTCGTCTCTTGCATCATCTGTACTTATAGTGATCACATGGATACCATGATATGTAATGTATTCGGGTCCCGTGAACATACCAACCAAAAATGTTAGTATACGCCACAATTGCCAAAATCGCCAGGCCACCTAGTCGTGCAGTTTCCAATAAATAACACCAAATAAAACCACCCTTCAACAACTTGTGTGACCAAGTATACACGACAGAGGGTTTGGTTCATTAAGATATCTTGCCGGTCCAATTTTTTAATTCTTAAGCTTTGTATTAACTTGGAGAAGGAACAAATGAATAAAGCTCGAGTGAGATTTGAAGTAGGCAATGGCGGACGTTATCCCAAAATCACTTCACCTTGTTTGGGTTCTGTATGGCTTCATGCTATCAAAATCATCCTTCTTAATTTTGTGGGGCGGTCGGGTAGCCTAGTGGTTTAAGCGTTCGCTCGTCACGCCGAAGACCCGGGTTCGAATCCCGACATGGGTACAATGTGTGAAGCCCATTTCTAGTGTCCCCAGCCGTGTTATTGCTGGAATACTGCTAAAAGCGGCGTAAAACCATACTCACTCACTCACTCCAAATTTTGTAACTCAACTGATCATGTAGCTATTTCAAAAAGATCCAAGTGATTATAAACTGTGTTATTAACAAACTGTCCTTAATAAATGTACAGTCGTGTCGCAAGTAGTTCAATAAACTTTGGACCGCCTCCGTGGTCTAGTGGTAGAGCGTCCGCCCGGAGTCATACCAAAAGACGTTAAAAGATGGTATTTGTTGTTACCCTGTCTGGCGCTCGGCATGAAGGGGCTAAAGCAAGGAATGGTCGGCTCGGAGTCTGTATACTGTGTCTGAGTGGGGCATTCATGTTAAACTGCGGCATGGTATCTCAGTGAGCTAGCACTATAAATCGGCATCAGTCCGATCTAGTACAAGCAGACACACACACACACGTGCATGCAATAAGTGCAATAATCTTGGACGCGACGTTAAACCCCATTTCACCTCACCTCAACAAACTTTGCCTGCAATAAGACCAAAATATGTAACCAAACGCGCTGGGTGCTTTGTGCACAATGTCATTAGGCTTCCCCGAAAGGACACAACACGAGCCACTGCTTCTGTAAGGATGTGAGTTTCCAGAATATATGGACAATGTTATGGCACACGTAAGGCAGAGTTAATGCCCTGACCCCCCCCCCCCCCCCCCCCCTCCCACCAGACCCACGTCTGTACACTCACTTTGGGAACCGGTTCCGGAGTTACCCGCCCCTGGCTGTGTCCCCAGAGAATCTAGACACAGGCGATTGTTGCAGTCACTCTCTGAACAACACTGGTAGCAGGGGCTGGGTGGTGAAGGCTCATTATCTAGGTCCAAGTCATCGACCTCCCTTCGCCCAAGGATACCGAGGACGGATTGAGCATTCAGGTACAAATCACATCTCTGTTGAAAGAGAATTCCGAAGTATATATTTGAAAAATACGTTAGATGTAATATGATATACGCTACAGTCAGTGAACAAAATATAATTTGCACATTCTTTATTAATCAAAATTCATATAGAGAAGAAACATCCTAAAAACACAATTTGACAATCTAAAAAATGGAAGTATGTATACACTGGAAAATTGGATTTAACCAACAAATTACAAACATTATCAAAACATTACAAGGACGATAACAGCCTACGAAACACTACACGCTTGAATTACAAAACACAACTACGAATATCATATCAACTACATCACCATCACGCGGCCTCGTGAAGATCCGGGGTAGAACAGGTCTTCAGCAACCCATACTTGCCGGAAAAGGCGACTATGCTTGTCGTAAAAGGCGACTAACGGGATCGGGTGTCAGGCTCGCTGACTTGGTTGATGCATGTCATCGTATCCCAATTGCGTGGCTCGAAGTTTATGTTGTCAATCACTGGATCCGATTATTTACAGACCGCCGTCATATAGCTGGAATATTGCTGAGTGCGGCGTTAAACAACAAACAAACAAAAACCATCGAATAAGCAATTGTTGTTTCATTTCTAGCCACCTTCTACTTTCTGTTGCCCGGCAGTTTATGAAACACAGACCTATGGAGGATGTACACATACCGTCTTGTCCTCACATCCCATGTGAAACTCCCGTTCTCCGTTGCTGTCAGTGTATTCCCGAGTGTAGCAGATCTGGGGATGATGATAATGATGCCATGGTGAGGTGAGGTAAAATTGGGTTTAATGATCCCGATTTATAGTGCTAGCTCACTGAGATACCATGCCGAGAATACCCCACTCAGACACAGTATACTGACTCCGAGCCGACCAGTCCTTGTTTTAGCCCCTTAATGCCGAGCGCCAGACAGGGTAACAACAAATACCATCTTTTAACGTCTTTTGGTATGACGCGGCCGGGGCCCGCTCTCCGGGCGGACGCTCTACCACTAGACCCCGGAGGCGGTCAAAGGAGGTGACTCGACACATCACCCCGATCAGAGAGTGGGCTGTCTCGACTGGTACACTATCATGCCAGGACTGCTTGGTGATGTACTGTTTGATAGGAATACCCATACAGTTCACACTGTTACACAACCAAAGACAACAGCTCATGTTCATGGATATGGCGATTCTAACATCCAGGGGTACTGAACATGTGCCAATCCGACTGTAATATTAAATATCATTTATCTCCAATTATCTATTACATTCATTCCCTATCTGGACACTCATATATCCCAATAAAATGTTGAATATGTATGCCTTTTCATGCATGCCTACAATAGGGTCTGTTGTGGACATGACAATGACGTTTACAGTGTACACTTAGGTTCTACCATCATGTCGTATCACATATACAGAGGCATGTGCTCTACATGTTACTTCCAGGAAGACGGGGCATGGGTGGCTCAGTCGTCTAAGGCGTCGCGATTCGCTATGCAGAGTTGCGTCCCTTGGGTATGCCAGAAAACTATGACTGTGGGTTCGGATCCCGATTCGCCCCGATTATGTTTCTAGGTTTGTCAGCACCATACCCGTGCTCGTGGATTTCACTGAAGTGTTAAACGTCATCACTTCGGGCTTTCCTTCAACATTAGTGAGTGAGTGAGTTGGGTTTAACGCCGCTTTTAACATTATTCCAGTTATATCACGGCGTGTCAGCTTAATGTGGGAGGAAAGCCCGAAGTGATGAATGTCTCAGACGTTAACCACTTCGGTTAAACCCACGAGCACGGGTATGGTGCTGAAAAACCTTAGAAACATAATCGGGGCGAACCGGGATTCGAACCCACAATCACAGGTTTCTGGCGTGCCCAAGGGACGCAACTCTGCACAGTGAACCTTCAACATTAAGCTAATACGCCGTGATGTAACTGGAACAATGTTAAAACAACGGCGTTCACCCTAGTTCACTCGCCCGCACTTCCAGGACAAAATGGTTGTGTTATGATTAAACGAGTGACTAAGAATAATAATTTAGATTGGACCAGGTACCAGACACATTAGATGTTACCTCTCCCTGTCCGCATATTGCCCATTGGTTACAGGCGAGGGGAGACTTGGCTCCGTGACACTCCAAACACCGCAGACCTGGGGACAATGATGACACGTGTTTTCATCAGCAATTCTCAATATGATATCGATGAATAGTAAGCTGCAATGTGTAACGCATGGGGTATTTCACTGAAAGACACCGGGTGCTCCTTTGCCGTTCCCGTAAAAAAATCTAAACCAAACATCATATGCATGTGTGACACTTACTGTCATCTCGTCTCACCACAGCTGATGTCTGGTGCAGCAACACCACAAGCACCACCACCAGCTTCATCTGAGGAGAGAAGAACCGGGAATAATAACGTGATGGATTCCAACGGACTAAACTACACCACAGTTACATTATCTGCAACGGGCTATATTGCCCTGAAGTTACATTATCAAGAACAGACTTTGTTGAACTAAAGTTACCTTATCAGCAACGGACTATATTGTCCTGAAGTTACATTATCAGCAACAGACTGTATTGCACTGAAGTTATATTATCAAGAACAGACTTTGTTGAACTAAAGTTACCTTATCAGCAACAAACTATATTGTCCTGAAGTTACATTATCCATAACAGACTTTGTTAAACTAAAGTTACATTGTAAACAACAGACTGTATTGCACTGAAGTTACCTTATCAGTAACAGACTGTATTGCACTGAAGTTACATTATCAGCAACAGACTGTATTGCACTGAAGTTACCTTATCAGCAACATACTATATTGCATTGAAGTTACCTTATCAGCAACGGAGTATATTGCACTGAAGTTACCTTATCAGCAACAGACTGTATTGCATTGAAGTTACCTTATCAACAACATACTATATTGCATTGAAGTTACCTTATCAGCAACAGACTGTATTGCATTGAAGTTACCTTATCAGCAACAGACTGTATTGCATTGAAGTTACCTTATCAGCAACATCCTATATTGCATTGAAGTTACCTTATCAACAACATACTATATTGCATTGAAGTTACCTTATCAGCAACAGACTGTATTGCATTGAAGTTACCTTATCAGCAACAGACTGTATTGCATTGAAGTTACCTTATCAGCAACATCCTATATTGCATTGAAGTTACCTTATCAGCAACAGATTGTATTGCATTGAAGTTACCTTATCAGCAACATACTATATTGCACTGAAGTTACCTTATCAGCAACAGACTGTATTGCATTGAAGTTACCTTATCAGCAACATACTATATTGCATTGAAGTTACCTTATCAGCAACGGAGTATATTGCACTGAAGTTACCTTATCAGCAACAGACTGTATTGCATTGAAGTTACCTTATCAGCAACATACTATATTGCATTGAAGTTACCTTATCAGCAACCGACTGTATTGCATTGAAGTTACCTTATCAGCAACAGACTATATTGCATTGAAGTTACCTTATCAGCAACATACTATATTGCATTGAAGTTACCTTATCAGCAACAGACTGTATTGCATTGAAGTTACCTTATCAGCAACATACTATATTGCATTGAAGTTACCTTATCAGCAACGGAGTATATTGCACTGAAGTTACCTTATCAGCAACAGACTGTATTGCATTGAAGTTACCTTATCAGCAACAGACTGTATTGCATTGAAGTTACCTTATCAGCAACATACTATATTGCATTGAAGTTACCTTATCAGCAACAGACTATATTGCACTGAAGTTACCTTATCAGCAACGGAGTATATTGCACTGAAGTTACCTTATCAGCAACAGACTGTATTGCATTGAAGTTACCTTATCAGCAACATACTATATTGCATTGAAGTTACCTTATCAGCAACAGACTGTATTGCATTGAAGTTACCTTATCAGCAACATACTATATTGCATTGAAGGTACCTTATCAGCAACGGGCTGTATTGCACTGAAGTTACCTTATCAGCAACATACTGTATTGCACTGAAGTTACCTTATCAGCAACAGACTGTATTGCACTGAGGTTACATTATCAGCAACATACTATATTGAACTAAAGTTACCTTATCAGCAACAGACTATATTGCACTGAAGTTACCTTATCAGCAACATACCATTTTACACTGAAGTTACCTTATCAGCGGCGTGTCAGTTTAATGTGGGAGGAAAGCCCGAAGTGATGTATGTCTCAGACGTTTACCACTTAGATGAAACCCAAGAGCACGGGTATGGTGCTGACAAGGCGAACCGGTAGTCGAACCAGTTATAGGTTTCTGGTGTACCCAAGGGACGCAACTCTGCACAGCGAATCGAGGCGCCTTAGACAACTGTGCCACCTTTATCACCTTTTACATCATAATGCATGCTAGAACATGTACAAAGGTATATTCTATGTAGAAGAGTCATGCACTAACAAGAGTCAATCAAGTTGTGTGTATCTGTGTACATTCATATTGCCGTAAAAGGCGACTATGCTTGCCGTAAAAGGCGACTATGTTTGTCGTAAGAGGCGACTAACGGGATCGGGTGGTCAGGCTCGCTGACTTGGTTGATGCATGTCATCGTATCCCAATTGCGTGGATCCATGTTCATGACGTCAATCACTGGATTGTCTGGTCCAGACTCGATTATTTACAGTCCGCCGTCATGTAGCTGGAATATTGCTGAGTGCAGCATTTAACAACAAACCAACCAACCAACTATTCACTGTAAGGAGAGATTCCAACATGGTTCAATATTTTACTATTTCTAAGATATATTAGAACAGATTGATACTAAATGATAGTACTCTATTAACGTAGTTTCCGTTTGCTTGGCATGGAGAATCCCTAGCTGTCGTTTGAGGCTTCCTTGCCGAGTTGCATCTTTTAGAAGCTGCCCGAGGGTTCGAAACCCAGATTATTTAACAACTTAAGTGTCCTTCCACACTCGAGTGTTCCCTTCTATAAATACGAGTATAACTCTAATTTAGGCACTTATATGGTCGTCTGACGACCTGCCTTACGTCGCCTTTCCCGTCGTAGACAACAGACATTGTATTCAAAGTGACGTAAAAATCCAACTCATTCAATAACATACTCTCTCACTCTCGACCACGCAGACAGTGTAAATATGATCTGGCTATCGGCAGAACGTAGTGATTCACTCAACTCAGGTCGTTCTATCTTAGAAGCCATAAGCAAAATGCCAGACAGCAAGGAACACAGAAAAGTCGACACATAGGCGCACACACTTGTTGCACAGATGAACCGATAATGTACGACATGAAATCCTACCACTCCCTGACATCAGGAATGAAAAGTAACAAAATAAAGAAGTAAATACGTATATAAAGCTACTTACACTGGAGTCCATACCGGGAGTTCTTATCTCTCTCAGCCGTCCTGGGATCCTGTACGTGACAGCTGTCTGGTCTGAGTTGGAGATAATACAAAGGTATACCCCATACCAAAGTTCCATTATCACGTTATATTTATTAAATAACTTTTAACATTTCACAGCGTTAATGCCAGCTTATTCACCCCTCAGCCCCCTCCACCAAATTCCCACCTTCCACCCCCAGAACCCACCCCACCTCTTCCTCATTAACCCTCTCACTCATAATCACAATCCTGAGTTGCCTACATATAAGGCATTTAATACTAACAGAGGAAGAAATCAGCCTTAACCCATCTTCTCGTGGCACGAGCATCCACTAGCCTTTCTTAAAAGTCTTGTTTCCACCCTTGCCATATGAAGCCCATTTCCCTATGCTAAATATGATCTGACTATCGCATATATCTATAGTCCAATCAGGGAACGTTTCATAAAATCAACATCTATGACTGGTTCGCCTTCGTATGAAAGTAATTGACCGCTGCTTGTCGTTTTCATCTTTTAAACCCCCAACTATTGCCAGTGTGTTTGTGTCAGGGACGAAATAGCATGTTTTCGTTGTCTGATCAACTGAGTCTTCGCCTATTGTTGTCGCAATCTTTGTGAAGCTATACGAGATATGAACAGCGATCTGATTGGATATCTCGTTTTCATTACAGGGGGCACAACTCGTGATCTACGCGAGGTGTACCAGAGCCGAACCAAGAAAAGTGGCCTTGATGTTGAAAGGGTAGAAACTAGGCTCTGATTTAGGTTAGTGGACACGCTTGCCTCGGGAAGATGACCTAAACCATGTACCATCAACTTTGGAGCAACCTGAAGACATGTCATTCCTCTATGTACTGGCTCCTAAAGCTCCATAAAACTCCGTACAAAAAGTGATATATTGCTGGGTCAGGCACATGTACCATGAAATCCCTATCTCAAAGATTAACCATGGTCCTTAATACTATCAAAGGAGGGACTTTCTTTATATAATTTTGCGTTGACAATTAATATTTCAGAATCTTTGAATTAACAGAAAGTATTTGAGACAAGTGGGATTAGTACCATGTGGATTCTCAAAAACTCTAAGAATTTGCTTGAATATCTCCAATGTCAGAAAAGAACCAAGTTCAAGTTTGTAAAACATTTGATTCTTTCACTTTGTACACCACTACCCCACATAACAAACTTAAGGCAAAAACTTCACTCCTTTATCTATGGGTCACTTTCCAGATAGCAGTCAGACGTTGGGCCAACTATCATTATAATTAATGAGTATTCTTGTGAAGATATTAACATCAGTGCTTAATTCTAGGATTACGAATTGGGCTTATTTGTGAGCTGCTTCAGAAATAAATACTCAACGTCAGATCATATGTTTACATTATATGCATAAATCCAAAAATGTCTATCACGTCGTAAAACACAAAGTGTATGTAGCCCTTGTCAGTGTTGTCAGCGTTAAAAAGCTTTGACTAAGCTGATTGTAAAAACTATGGCACTGTTAAAGAACTACTGGTCTACAGGGGAAAATGTATTCTGTATCAAAAGCTATGTATTTGAATATCAAATCATGTGTACGATGTGGTGACAATGTAACCGATTTCTTTGACTGTCCTGTTGGCTTACGACAAGGATGTCTCTTGAGCCCAATATTGTTTTTTAGTGAATTGTATGAGATTATGGCTAACGGTAAACATGGTTTTCAAATGTTCAAGATGTTATAGAAATGCTTCTTTTTGCCGATGATTTCAGTTTAGTATCAGATTCTGTTGTTGGACTACAAACACAACTTAACATATTAGAATGTTACAACAAAGAGTGGAAATTATCAGTCATAAAACAAATATTGTCATTTCCAGAAGAAGGGGTCAGGTGGCATTAAATGAAAGGTGGTTCTGAGTCATCATACATATCTTGGTGTTATGTTTACCAATGCAATGAACTGCAAGAAAAATGTCTCGGATTTAAGATCACGGGCAAAAGAAGATCTAAATTAATGTAATGTCTATCTCTCAGAAAGTGGGAGTTTTTATACCGAATATTTTTTTGTATTATTTGATGCCCAAAACAAACCAATTCTGTTGTATACATCAGAAATATGGGGATTATCTATCAGATACCCGGTTTACATCAACTTCCAAATTAGTTGTTTGAAATACTAGTTTGATATTCTTGGAATGCATGAACGCCGAATCTCCAAACTTACTTATTGTCCTCTCATGGCTGCGTCTTTGCATTTTGGAACCAAACAGTTGGTGATGTAATTTGTTTTGGAAACAATTTCTTGACCAATATATAAATATGTTTTACCAAGAATGGCATTTCACACTAGAAAACAATTCATGTATGACTTTTATAGAACGTTTAAGAGTCTTATTCGACCAGAAAGATAATTATCTACATGAACCCTTAAACTTCAATTTATTCAATTCAGGCATGGATTGTTAGAGGTCATGATAAATGAAGGAAGCAAAATGTTCACTGCAAAATCAAAGAGGTTATGATAATTATGTCTTTCAGCTATAGAAAATGAAATTCATTTTCCTTGGCATGTCCTTATTATTTGGATCTAAGAAACAGGTTTATGCCAGAACACTATCTGTCAAATTATCTTAGACCTGCTTTCTATCTCTTCCCTCTTCAATAGACGATCCTGTCATATTAAAACTGTCCATATATTTTAAAACTTTCTCTTAGAAACGAATTGTTAAACATTAGTATATATCCGAATATGTAAAACTACTCATATGTACCTCATTTGCATATGGCCGGAAGTCTTAATACATATTTTTGACTATGACTATCCTTACTGATAAAAAGATCTGGGCTGAGACATTAAGGCCAGAAGTAGGCATCCTCATGGGCACCTATTGTGCTCCCCTTCTTGCGGATCTGTTTCGTTATGCATATGAATCGCAGTTTCTGCTCGAAGTGGCAAAGTCAAAATAAGAAGTTTAACTTAGGCTTAAGGTATATTGATGATCTGATTTCATTCAATAACCATAACATAGCCAATTCCCTTCAAATGATTTACCCACTTGAACTAGAAATATACCAGAGCAATGAGACCGCCGCATCTGTTACTTATTTAGATCAATGTGTAGGAATTACACAGGGAAAACAGGATGTAACAATATGTACATATATTCGACGTATATATAGGTCAGCTGTGAAATCGTGAGAATAGCAGGCATACATCGGTTCAACCCTCCGTAACACTCCAAACATCTCTCAACCGAACATAACTTTACATATGCATAAGGATTCAGCGTGACAAAAACGATTGTATGACAAGAGGGATGACTTCAACTTTACGATAATTAACTTTCCCTTTTTGTCGAGTAATATTCCAGCAGCTCCAGCCTTTGGTGTCATAAATTTCACAACTTTTGAGATACAATGGAGCATGCTCTTTCTATGTCATGATGTCAGTCACTGGATTGTCTGGTCCAGACTCGATTATTTACAGACCGCCGTCGATATAGCTGGAATATTCCTGGGTACCAACCAACCTTGACTTGCCATCATCTCGGGAACTACTTTCTAACCCTAAATCCCCAGGGGTTTTTTCATCAGAAGACTTTACTTTGAATTATGTTCTCTGTAGTCACGTCGTTTGCGTTTCGGTCAGGGTTGGAAATAAAAGAAATAAAATAGCTATACATGTCGGATCTGTTAAATAAAAACAAAACTGGTTTGTTTTAATGTAAAAAAGTCAAAGGGTTATTCGTTTCTAAAATGTACTTAATTTTCACGAATATGCTAACCACTTTGACAAAATGACGTCATTTCTTTATCAGTTGGCACCAATGACGTCATAAGCCATGGCGTGTTTATTATGGAAATAGACCTCTCGGCAACTGTGAAAAGCATGAATCGATTTAATGAATAAAATAAATTAGTTACTTGTGATATTTGTATTGTTTTGCTTCTGAAAGTACTAGGTAAATACGTTTCATTTTGAAAAAGTACAACAAAAAAAGGTTCATTTTCGTGTGAACTTGCCTTATAAAAGGATAGTACTCTTTATCCTGCTTGGCGATCAGCATGAAAAGAATGTAACAAGGACGTGTTGATTTGAGTCAGTACATTGCGTCTGAATGGGGTAGGCCGGGCTCGATACCCCACATGGGTACAATTAGTGAAGTCCATTTTCCTTTATCCCCCGCTGTGATATTGCTAAAATATTGCTGTAAGCGGCGTAAAACCATACCCATTCACTCACTCACAGAATAGGGTAGCAAGGTCCAACTGCGGCACGGCATCTCATTATATCACTATGAAACCGGCACCGGTCGGAACTTGTACAACTAGACATGTCGTAGATTAGGTCAATAATCCTCAACGCGACGTTAAACCCCATTTCAGATCGCCTCACCTCTGAGCCTTGTTGATGTTCGATGAGTTTAAGTATCAGGAATATAAAATCCCGCAAATTCGAAACGTCAGAGAATAATCAAACGAGCAGATTCGATAGAGCGTTACAAGTCAAAATAATCATGGAAAAGGTTTGAATTGATCACTCGTGACATCGGGTGCCCTAATCTGCAGCTTCCGTCAATCACAATTTCAGTTCCAAACAGTATCAGTTAGGAAGGATAGGTGATGTTATAGAGGGGTAGCGTTCATTTATCGACATTATATATTAGCTATGCATTTTGAAAATTAATCTATCTGATATGAGTTACATGATTTGATATCACCAAAAGCTGGCCTGTCTCAGCTGTAAAAAGGTCACGCTATCGTCCGGCCAGTTGGTGACAGTATGGCTGTCATCACATTCCTTTGTCCACAGGTGTTGCGGTATTTTCCCGTCCCCAGCGGAACGTATGAAGTACACACCCTCCTGTTTACAGGGACAAAGTCCATCCCATGAAGACTGTATCCTTGCGTTTTACAGGTAAAATAATCTCTTACTGACCTTACGATGTTCGATACTTATTCTTAAATTAATATAATTTCAGTTTACGGCAGTTGCTAGGGAGATTAACTTGTGTGTGACTTTGAGACAATTGCATCAGAAATAATCTACATCAGGAAATGTAACTGTCGATTTTACATGTTCAAACTCGATAGTATACCCAGGCTAACGCATATACGTAGTCCTTATTTAGCCTGGTGCATTGTTGTCAAAGAAACGTTGTCAATACTTAGAGGGATGGTAGTGTGGGGTTATTCTTGCCTTTGATCGTCTTTGAACTGAGGTGAGGTGAGGTGAGGTGAAGTGGGGTTTAACGTCGCGTCCAAGATCATTGCACTTATAAAGCGAAGTGCATGTACGTGTGTGTGTTTGTGTGGCTGCTTGTACTAGTCAGAACTGATGCCGATTTATAGTGCTAGCTCACTGAGATACCATACCGCAGTTTAACATGAATACCCCACTCAGACATAGTATACTGACTCCGAGCCGACCAGTCCTTGTTTTAGCCCATTAATGCCGAGCGCCAGACAGGGTAACAACAAGTATCATCTTTAAACGTCTTTTGGTATGACGCGGCCGGGGATCGAACCCCGAACCTTCCGCTCTCCGGGCGGACGCTGTACCACTAGACCACGGAGGCGGTTCCTTGAACTGATGCAGGTACAATCTTGTAATGATATTTTGTAACTGACATGCAACAGAAATTTAGGCTTTTAAGACGTTAAACTATCCCGCTTACTGTTCCTTCTGGTTTCAGTAATACAACGCTATCTACGCCAGTAACAAGATGCTACGACATCGAATACATGTGGAGAGTGTTGTGCTGATCTTGTGCTGTGTTTACATCACTGATGGGCAAGAAGTGAACACCAGCCAAGGCCGTTTGCGGGGAACAACTCTATCTGTTCGTGGCAAACACGTGGACGTTTTCCATGGTATACCGTTTGCCAAACCCCCTGTCGGAAACCTCCGCTTCAAACACCCCACTCCTCCCGATTCCTGGGCTCCAGAGATCCGGAACGCCACCGAAGAGAAGCCTTCCTGCCTTCAACCAAGGGACATCTTCAGCTTCCCCGAAGACTACCGCAAGACCCCAGGCAACCTAAGTGAGGACTGTCTGTACTTGAGTTTATGGAGGCCTTCCAACATTTCACAGGCGTCTAACCTGGCCGTCATGGTGTTCATCTACGGCGGAGGATGGGGCATGGGATCTATTAGATTGGGTTTATATAACGGACAGTACCTTGCTGCTGAGAATGACATTATCCTTGTGTCCATCAACTACAGACTTGGACCTTTGGGGTTCGGGTACTTGGGTCCGGATACAATACCTGGTAACATGGGTTTGATGGACCAGCGGATGGCCTTGAAATGGGTCAACGATAACATAGCCAGGTTTGGTGGTGACGTCAACAGGATAACCATATTTGGAGAAAGTGCTGGTGCAGTGTCAGTCGGTCTCCATCTTCTGTCGCCTCTGTCACGTGATCTGTTCAAATATGGTGTCCTGGAAAGTGGGTCTCCGAATCAACCAGTGAGCCGGCAAGTGTATCAGGATCACGATACGGCGCGGTCATATGTAAGAACATTTGGCGCCATTGTAGGCTGCACTGGCTCTACAGATGCTGACCTCTTCACATGTCTGCAGAAGGTGGAGGCTGATGCGATCACGCCTGCCTTTGTGAAGGGCCTCGAACACGGACGAGCTCATTCACCAGTCACAGACAAGTACTTTATGCTAGATGATCCTCTGACGTTGATGAAAACTGGACAATACAAGAAGACGAACATATTACAGGGATGCAACAAGGATGAATCGACTGTCCTCGTGTTGCCATTAATGACAAACTTCACTCGTGATGGACTGACCAGAGAGAAATATCTGGAAATCATGAAATCATACACACGATTTTCTGGACCGGAGTCTAAAACAGAAGCTCTGAGGCTATTTTATGAGGAGATGCAGGATCCCGTAGAACCTATGAACTATATACAGGTCCTCAATAATATCCGTGATGACTTGGAGTTCACATGTCGAGCTGTGGCCTTCTCTTCGTACTACGCTGAACACAATGATACATATATGTACAGCTTCAACCATCGTCTCTCCACCAGCAGATATCCCTCGTGGATAGGAGCGACTCACACGTACGAACTGGAGATGGTGTTTGGCCTGCCTCTTGACAGGTCATTGGGATTCCAACAAGACGAGGTGGAACTCAGTAGGACCATCATGACATACTGGACTAACTTCGCCAAAACAGGGTGAGTAGAGCTAGTTCATTATTTACCTATTTCCAGTGATTACTATAACAGGTCTTACAGCTTATGGCATTGTAGAGTAGGCTAGTGGTTACACCTTTCACTCGTCATGCTGAAATCTTGACAGGTTTTCCCCACATTGGTACAATGCGTGTGTTCCACTCAGTGTCTATGATATGGCTATCACACTCAACCAGCCGTACTCCATTAAAATTCCGAAGATGTTAGTTTTATATAACAGGTTTATTTGCTGCAAGTCGTCTCAGAATTGTAATTCGGGTTTCATAGATATTAGTAAAATCATTGTTTGAAAGTTTAATTGAAACATCTAAACATCTTGTCAGAGATCTAGTGATTTGTTTCAACGTAATTCAAGTAAATCCCAGTCTTTAAGATCTAGACCCAAAGATACTTAAAAAAACACGTTTTCACTGTTAGAGTGGAGTGAGTGAGTGAGTGATTATGGTTTTACGCCGCTTTTAGCAATATCCCAACAATATCACATGGCTTCACATGTGGTACCCATGTCGGGAATCGAACTCGGATCTTCGGCGTGACCAGCGAACGCTTTAACCACTAGGCTACCCGACCGCCCCCTTAGAGTGGAGGAGATTTTCTTCTGATAATAATCTATAATACTGTGTTTCAGTAATGTGTTTCCAAAGCAATACATAATTTTCAATATAATCTTGCTTTGATAGCGTTTTGCACCTGACTTAATTACAGATATCAAGGCAACATTCAAAGATTTCAGCATCGGCTCCTTACAGGTTTTGCATCAAGCGCTCAAAGCATATTCAACATTTAACTTTATTTAGTAAATTTTAGTTCAAAAGGTGATCGTCTCATATTCTGATTCACTGCAGAAACCCCAACAAGCCTGTTGCTGTGAGGAGTAAGTGGGCAGCGTTTAAGCAACCAAGGGCACAATACATGGCCCTTGACGTTGGTGACAACCTTGCAACCAGGCAGCGTCTACACCATCAACGGTGTAACTTCATCAACAACATATTGTCTCTGGTACAAGAAGACAACAGTAAAGATAAAGGTATGTGTAGTTCCAAGTCTTCAGACATCTCCTTAATTCAAAATAAGCATGTTGTATTGCAACTGAGGCCACACCCACATTTTAAGCATAATCCCACCTACGACCATTAAGCTCACTATCATAGAAATATCGGGTACAATTTGAATGTTAAGCCAAGCCTGTGCACCTGTTCACCTGTTCCTCATCGTTCGGCATTTAGCAATATATTGCAGTCTAACAAAACAATCGCTGTTGCTCTTCCCCCGCCATGTTCGTCTCACGGCGACGCCATATCACGCCATATCACGTAAATTCACGTCGGTTACAGTATCATGCAGTGCAACCAACTCAGTAAGCACACAACTTCATAGCTTGCAGTTGCTGCAGTCTGTAACATTAGTGCTGGAAAAAGTAGTTGCAACACCTCAACACAGCTCTGTCTACATTTTTCTACATTTCTTAGCTCGGCCCAACAATGCACTTGTGGAATGTTTCGAGTCACGTGATTAATGAGAAACAAATTAATATAGAAACTTAAATTTAAAAATCCTACTCATTGCTGCATGGGAACATGGATAACCGGATAATGAAATATGACAAAATTTAAACAATTATAACAGACTACTCATTTTAGTGGTGTTGTATAATGTTCGAAATGTACATATGTCCCTTAACATAAGGATGCGGGCAAGGATGTGGAAGAGTCGTCAGTTAGGCTTGTTCGAGGATTTTTAATTTACGTCATTACGGATTTGACCAGTTAACCTGAAGTTCGGCATCTTAGAAAATAAATAAATTTTGCTCTACCCCTATGTGTAGTGTAATAAAGTTTATTTTTGCAAAGCTTGAAAGCTTTTCCTCTTGCTTGAACTAATTTATTATAGTTCAGGTCAAAACTAAACTTCATGACACTTCACATGGGGAGTAGAGCAAACTTTCTTTCTTAATTAAAGAACTTCCAGGCGTACTTAAATACAATGTATCCGTGTCGATTAAAGTACTCAACTATAAGAAGCTACATCTTGCATGAGGCCCGTGAAGATTCCTGGGTAGAATAGGTCTTCAGCAACCCATACTTGCCGGAAAAGGCGACTATGCTTGTCGACTAACATGATCGGGTGGTCAGGCTCGCTGACTTGGTTGATGCATGTCATCGATCTCAATTGCGTGGATCGATGCTCATGATGTCAATCACTGGATTGTCTGGTCCAGACTCGATTATTTACCGACCGCCGTCATATAGCTGGAATATGCTGAGTGCGGCGTTAAACAACAAACAAACAAAACAACCTCTTGCATGATTCATATGTGTGTAGACTTGCAACAATGCGTTACACTTATTATTATCTAAAGATATACCCTCTTTTGTAGACATGACACCAGCGTCCACCGCCCCCTGCACGAACGCCAGTCTAAGATCGTCTTGCGCCCGTCTACTTAACATCATGGCGCTGATGACGGGTGTCCTTCTTATGGGGCTCCTGGATTAGGCAGATGCTACCTGCGGTGCTACTTGCGTAGAAGCTACCCACGTGACCCTCCCTTGCGACCTTTAGTAATCACTTAACTACTTGTGATGGACGCTTGTTGCACCTCTTGATTCAATGTGTCTCACGTTGTCGTAAGAACACAATAGTAATACTTATAAAATAAACTTATAATTCGTTTTGTTTGAATGACAACCCTTTATACAGTCTCAGTGATATATCAGAAACTCGAAGTAGATTTGTCAAAATCTTTGTCGGGTTTTATACCCGTGCTCGTGGGTTTCACCACGTGGTAAACATCTGAGACATGCATAACTTCATGATTTCCACTCACGTCAAATTTTCAAACGATTCGGGGCGCAGAGGTGGCCCAGTCGTACAAGGCGCCGCAATTTGCTGTGCAGAGTTGCGTCCCTTGGGCACGCTAGAAACCTTTGATCGTGTGTTTGAATCCCGGTTCGCCCAGATTATGTGTCCTGACTTGTCAGCACCAAGACCAGTGCACGTGGGTTTGACAAAAGTGATAAACTTCTTCAGACTTTTCTCCGAAACCAAACTGACATGCCGTGATATACCTGGAATATTGTTGAAATCAGCTTTAAAACCAGCTCACAACAAGGCTTGTCTGCCATATAAACTTCTTCAGGCTTTTCTCCGAAACCAAACTGACATGCCGTGATATACCTGGAATATTGTTGAAATCAGCTTTAAAACCAGCTCACAACAAGGCTTGTCTGCCATATAAATTCACAGAATCATCAGTCTATTACTGAAATGGCTGAAATATGTAGACTGACTAGGTGAATCACATTTTACACATTGACTGTAACATGTGAAGACAAGGTGCGAGGTTCTACCGCAGAAAGCATGTACAGTAAACTACGGTTATAACGAACTCAAAGGGACTGCTCATTTTAGTTCGTTATAACCGTAATTCGTTATAAGCATATATACAGCATAACTACAGCAAAGAGTCGGGACGAAAAAGGTAGTTCGTTATATCCGTCAGTTCGTTATAAGCGTGTTCGTTATAACCGTAGTTTACTGTACTTTGTGACAATGTACTGATAGTTCAGAAGGAAGTGTTTTGAATTTAACGTCAGATGGCTGGCTTAAATTCCCACATCGCAGCTTTCAGCTCTATGTCTTATTCTTTTTTGTAGCTACACTGTATGATGTGTCCTAGTGCAATAACTTTATCTGTGTTGTAATCTAGAGTGACATTGTAATGTGTCTTATTCATTTCAATTGGAATACAGTCAACTACGGTTATAACGAACACGCTTATATCGAACTGACAGATATAACGAACTTACTTTTGGTCCCGACTATTTGCTGCTGTTATGCTGTATATATGCTTATAACGAACTAAGGTTATAACGAATTAAAAATAGTAGTCCCTTTGAGTTCGTTATAATCGTACTTTACTGTATTATTTTTCTCTCGTTTAATACATAAAAAGCCACCCTCGATTATCCAACGAAATAGATACCATTTGGCGTAAAATACATTCATAATAGCGGTAGAAATTATATTATTTTTCTCTCGTTTAATACTTAAAAAGCCATCCCTAGAGAATACCCAGTCTCGATTATCAAACGAAATAGATACCATTTGGCGTAAAAAACAAAATTGCGGTAAAAATTATATTGAGTGGCTATCCTTATTGCAACTGCATTGTATGATGTGTCCTAGTGCACGAACAAAGGGTATGTGTTATCATCTAGAGTGACATTGTAATTTGTCTTATTCATTTCAATTGGACTATTATTTGTTAATACATAAAACGTCATCTCTAGAATACCCAGTCTCGGTTTTCCAACGAAATAGTTTCCATTTGGCCTTAAAAAACAAAATAGCGGTGAAAAATATATTGGATGGATCACTGACAATCAGTGATGACACCATGGCCAGGTGTTGGCTCATTTCGTATATAAAAGAGGTCCGAGGTTTTCATTAGGTTTTTCTCTCATTTTAACACACCCATCTAGCACATGTAGGTTTTCTTCAGGGTGAATCTGCAGGGTCACAGAAAACATGGTAGTATCGCCAATAGTTTATTGACTATTGCATTTCACAGATGTAGCCGAACTTTCCTTCAGGCCAGACCGACCAACAAGCTGTGCTGTAGGCAGAAGAGTAGTGTGGGTTAACCAGGTACACATGGTACTGACTCCCACTCTCGCCTGTACTCTGCTCCCCAGAGAACCAGGCAGTGTAATTAAAGGGAGACCCGTCCACCCTCTTCCAGCCTCCCCTGTAGCGTCCACCCAACCAGAGTGAGTGAGTGAGTTGGGTTTAACGCCGCTTTTAACAGTATTCCAATTATATCGCGGCCTGTCAGCTTAATGTGGGAGGAAAGCCCGAAGTGATGCAGGTCTCAGACGTTTACCATTTCGGTGAAACCCACGAGCACGGGTATGGTGCTGACAAACTTAGAAACATAATCGGGGCGAACCGGGATTCGAACCCACAATCATAGGTTTCTGGCGTGCCCAAGGGACGCAACTCTGCACAGCGAATCGCAGCGCCTTAGGCGACTGGGCCACCCGTGCCCACCCACCAACCAGAACGCCTCAACGGAAGAAACTGAAATGAGATGGGTTTCTGTATTGTTATGTGAGATTGTTGTAAGAGTATGTCTAGTGATTGTGAGTGGCAGCAAATGAGTGAAACGCTCATAAAATAGCAAGTGTTGTGGCCAGATTGATTGTGAGTTGCCTCTCTTGGTTGTTGATAAACAGGTCAGCTTCATCGTTCGAGACTTTTCGTGACGTGGCGGTTTCTTGGAGGCTCTGTATATGAGACCTATATAAGAGTGACAAGGAGGGGATTCGAGGCCTTTAAGGACCTGACTTGCGTCTTGTCTACTTGCCAAGTGCAAATGGCATACCTAATCTGAAAACATTGAATTCCTGCGCCAGCATCCAACAATACACCAGATTCAAGAACGAAACAAACCTCTTTCAAGAAATTTGACCGTGACAAATTCAGGACATTCGTGAGTGCACGTGATGTAAGGTTATTTATTGCTGCCGCCACATTTTTTATCCTTTTGCCTTCTGTGATTCTCAGCCTACAACTTTTAATTATTCAAAGGTCTTTTGAGTTCCTTTACAGATTTCACAATTTTGTTCTGTACGAACAGATTTACAGGTTAACCTTTGTGTTTCAGTATACATACGAGGGTGATTGATAAGTTCTAAGCCTAACAAAGAAAACAAAGTCAGTTTGATACCAAAGTCCCCCTTAAGGTCAACACACTTCTGCCAGCGATGTTGCAATGCCATTATGCCACATTTGTAGAGGTCAACTTCTTGGTCACTCAAAAAGTTGTTGACCGCTGTAATGACGTCATCATCTGACTGTGGGAACAGATGATAGTCCGACGGGGCCAAATCAGGTGAATAAGGTGGATGTTGGAGAAGTTCAAAGCTACACTCATGGATTTTGGCCATTGCTATCAGTGTTGTGTGTGCTGGAGCATTGTCGTGATGATAAAGCACACCTTTCGTCAACTTTCCACGTCGCGTAACTTTGATTTGCTCTCTTAACTGTCTCAGAAGTTCCACATAGTAAGCCCCTGTAACAGAACGGCCTTTAGGAAGCCAGTCCACCATGATCACACCTTCAGAATCCCAAAACACGGATGCCATGACTTTCCCAGCTGCTTTCTTTGGAGTAGGAGATGTGACATGTTTCCACTGTTTAGACTGTTGTTTTGATTCAGGTTCAAAGTGGAGGACCCACGTTTCGTCCATTGTCCGTTTGAGAAAGTTATCTGGATCACCTTCAAAAAGCTTGGGGTTCTCCCTTGAGAGATTCTCTCTTCGACGTTTCTGATCAGCTGTCAACAGTTTGGGGACCCATCGAGCAGAAACCTTGTGCATTCCTAGAATATCTGTCAGAATGAAATGCACTCGCTCCTGGGAGATGTCCACTTAGTTGGCTATCTGTCGCTGTGTCACTCGTCGGTCGTCCATGACTATGTCCAGGATTCGCTGTACCATTTCAGGTGTTGAAGACACAACAGGTGGACCAACCAGGACGGGGTTCATCATCAGTGCTCGATCGCCCACGTTTACACTCTGCCACCCATCTTTTCACTGTTGCATATGACGGGGCATCTTCCCCTAGTTAGGATAACATATTCTCATATATGGCATTGGGTGTTAAGCCTTTCTTTTAAAGGTATTTGATAACAGCTCGCTTTTCCTGTTTCTCCATTTCCAGTCATATCATAACCCCCCTTGCAGTCAATAGCTTACACTAAACTAAATAATGTGTCCAATACAACAATCCTTCTGTGTATGTCACTGTACTTGATCAGTCTATCACCACCACAAAGGAATTCATCCGGGCATTCCCTAAAAGTCGGACCGAGGCCGGGCCAAGACGGGCCAAAGTGTTATTAGCTAATTATTTAATTATCGGCGTTCATACCTACATATTATTGATGCAACATACACACATGTCATTAATGAACAATTACCAACCAAAAACGTACAACATAATAAGGTATTTCGAAGTAAATCGCTTGAAAACCCAGATAGTGGAGCTGTGTGTAAGCGTCGCTGATCTAGGTAACATGTAAAAGAGCAATCGTTAAACGAAATAAGATTTGAAACCTATCAAATACTTCTAACTATCGCGATACAAATTTCCATCTGTCGGCATAGCGTTTATATTTATAGGATAGTACTACGTCTATGTAAATACCACTGAATAATGTCACTGTTCATCGTGTATAAAGCAGACACGTTGGTTAAAGTAGACCTCTTCTCCCCATACTCTCAACAGTCTCACAAGTGTTGGGTCCGACTTGGCCCGGGCTGTCAAAATCAACTTAAACCTCACAGATGTAACATGAAATGGATTCACACCTATCGATTAGTATTATATCTACCTAGATATCTCTTTATAGTGCCTCAGATCGCGATTTTTAGGGAAAACAGGGTGTTCAAAGTGAAGCCCTTTTCCCTCTACATTCTCAACATAGTCTCTTATCAGAGGTGTTTGGCCTGTGCTCGGTCCGACTTGGTCCGGGCTGTCAAAATCAACTTTAAACTTACAGATGTAACATGAAATGTATTTACATCTATAGTTCAGTGTGATATCTACTATATACCACTTTATAATGCCATAGTGTACCGCATTTAAAGAAAACAGAACCGTTAAAGTCAAACACTTTTACTATATTTTCTTAAGAAAATCTCTGTCAGAAGCGTTTGGTCCGACTTGGCCCGAGCTGTCAAAATCAACTTTAAACATACAGATGTATCATCAATGTAGAGGGAAAAGGGCTTCACTTTGAGCACCAAGTTTTCTTTACATACCGCGATCTGAGACACTATAAAGTGGTATATAGGCAGATATTATATTATTTTCTCTTGGAACATCTATAAGATGTACAGCTACATGTATGTACCAAAAGAAAGAATCTACGTTTTTACTTCATTAAATAAACATTCACTCATTGAGTATCTCCAACAGTTTTATCCATGTTGAGATCCACTGAAATGGTTAGTTCACTTGTTACATTTATATATAACAGAACGATATTTGTGATTAAATATGATTGTGGATACATTTACCTTGGCTATATTTTAAAATTCAACAATAGCTTGCATGTGGTTTGTCTGGAAGCATAAAATCAACTATTGTTTGTAAAAAACATTTGTGTGTGTTAATATATATGTTTTTTAAAGGAAGAGGTTTTTGAATAAATAATTATGTGTGTGTTCACAAACCCCTATCATGTAATTATATTTTCCTGAATAACATGTTGTTTGCATTTAAAATAAATGTCACTGTTCACCTATATTGAAAGTCAATAAGCGAAATAAAACTGAGTAACAGACTGTGTATTATAGATCCATAGAAATACGATTGCATAGACGATCAATTCAGAATACAACAGGTGTAAGGTGTGGCTAATTGAAATGTATCTCGATGACTTATGAAATGTATTTCGCAGGTTATAATCAATAAACATTGTGACAGAAAAACAAGTGAGAGATTGAGTTGAATTTTAGTTTTGCGAAAAAGGTCCGTGGTTTCTGTGGATGAAACTAAGTTTGACAATGTTGCAAATGATCACTTTCTTTGACTTCATTAAAGATTTCTTAAAGCTGTCACGGTGGCAAATTCAAACTTCCATATCATAGTACACAGTTTTATTGTAAAGTCAGATTGGGTGGTGAATGTGGTGAAATGGGGTTTAACGTCGCCGAGCGCCAGACAGGGTAACAACAAGTACCATCTTTTAACGTCTTTTGGTATGACGCGGCCGGGGATCGAACCCCGGACCTTCCGCTCTCCGGAAGGCGGTCAAGTCAGATTGGGAGTTCGACATGGCGCTATGTATTTTTATCTCGAATTTGAAATAAGCGGTTAAATTTATATGTTTTGTTTGTTTGTTTTTTTGTTTAACGCCACACTCAGCAATATGCCAGCTATATGACGGAGGTCATGCAAATGATTAAGTCTTGACATGACAATCCAGTGATTGATATCACGAGCATCAATCCACACAATTGGGATAAGATGACATGCATCCAATCAACCAAGTCAGCAAGCCTGACAACCAACCCGATCCCATTAATCGCTTCTAACGACAACCATAGTCACCTTTTAATACAAGCATTGGTTGCTGAAGATCTGTTCTAACCCTGATCTTCACAGGTCCAAATCTATATGTATTTTTATGGTGAGGCGGTCGTGATCGGAGAATAGGTTCGAGAGTTCGGTACACACATTCGTGGTCAATATCTCTCATGTTGTGGATGATAGTGATAGGATTCATTAAAGTGCATTTTAAGCACCTAAAATTGACAACTAACACCCTGATCGCAAAACTCCTAACGATTTTTACTTAAAATAGATACGAAAACTTTTGCTGAACCCGAGATTTGAATGACTGACAAATACCTACTTTCTTGTGTTCTCATACATTAAACATCAGTGAAAACATGATCTAACATGGCTTACTGTGGAATGTGTCTAGGATTGTAAACTGTCCATATCATTCCAAATTGTATGCATACACATGTGTCATGTCTGTATTTGGTTTTGTGTCTCTACCCGAAAACATATGTGGCAAGATACACCTTCCAGGATAGTGGACGATGTGGACACTGACGATAATTTCTACATGTCCAAACATTCCCAAAGAGACAGAAGCATATGCTTTCTGAAAGTCAATCCAGCACATCGTTGTTGTCGTTGTCGTTTTTGTTGTCTACATCATCATTATCCTTCAAGGATAGTGGACGGTATGGACACTGGAATAATTCGAATATTTGGAAATGTGTGCATTTTTATTAATATAAACACTATTTTAAGCGTCAGGAAACGGGATTTATCTTGTCATGAATGGCGAGTATAACAACTTGGGAAGCTAGCTTGACATTTCGTTAGTACGGTCCTCATACTGTCTTTGCCTTGTTTCTCCTGAATCTCATTAGTTTCAAAAGAAACAGATAACTCGGTCACACAATGGTTTCATTGGATTTTCCAAAAAGGACCATATCAGGTTTGTTCGCTTGGATACGTCTGACTCTGTATGTGGGCGTATTCCAAAGAATTGTATATGTAATTATCATTTCCCACGACGCCCTCTGCATATTCTGGGTCGTACCATTGATGGTCTCGGAGTCAAAACCACACATTACGGTACCAGGGGATCGAACCATGCAAAAGATACTGTGTTTGTGTCAAGCTGGACATAAGCTTTGACACAAAATCACACATTGACGTTTTCGAGTGGCAAGTGACTGGTTCTGGGTCGATTTGATATGGCACTTCGCTTGATTGACACTCATTTCTGTACCGTCCAGCACCATCAATAAAATAAAGATTAACTTTGATATTCAGTACTACATCAATGGGTCGTTTAGGAAAATCCATTGACTGACTTGTTTTCAGTCTTGACATGCTTCACAAGAGGATCTTCAGATAAATAAATATGTGCAATAGTGCACGATTAAATTCAATCATGCAAGGCCTCCTTGTTAATCACACCATAGACGTTAAAATATGGTAATCATCCTCATCATAAACAACGTTAACTATCATCATCATTATCATTATAATGTTTATGTTCCCGCCACAGTACATCGTATTTAAAGAAAACATTTGATGATACATCTATGAGTTTAAAGTTGATTTTGACAGCCCGGGCCAAGTCGGACCCAACACAAGCCAAACACTTTTGATAGAGACTATGTTGAGAATGTAGAGGGAAAAGGGCTTCACTTTGAGCGCCTTGTTTTCTTTACATACAGCGAACTGAGACACTTTAAAGTGGTATATAGGTAGATATTATACTCGTTTATAGATGTGAATACATTTGAATATACATCTGTGAGGTTTAAGTTGATTTTGACAGCTCGGGCCAAGTCGGACTGAACACTTCTGACAGAGATTTTCTTAAGAAAATACTCAAAACAGAGCACAGGTACTATATGGGGGTTATTTTCTTGTGTAACTACATGTCATGACATCTCACAACAGACACAGGTACCATATGGGGGTTATTCTCTTGTGTAATTACATGTCATGACATCTCACAAAAGACACAGGTACTATATGGGGGTTATTCTCTTGTGTAACTACATGTCATGACATCTCACAACAGACACAGTACTATATGGGGGTTATTCTCTTGTGTAATTTCATATCATGACATCTCACAAAAGACACAGGTGCTATATGGGGGTTATTCTCTTGTGTAATTACATATCATGACATCTCACAAAAGACACAGGTACTATATGGGGGTTATGCTCTTGTGTAATTACATATCATGACATCTCACAAAAGACACAGGTACTATATGGGAATTATTCTCTTGTGTAACTACATATCATGACATCTCACAAAAGACACAGGTACTATATGGGAGTTATTCTCTTGTGTAACTACATATCATGACATCTCACAAAAGACACAGATACTATATGGGGGTTATTCTCTTGTGTAACTACATGTCATCGAAATCTGAAAACAGACCACAGGTACTATGTGGGGGTTATTCTCTTGTGTAACTGCATATCGTCGACATCTCACAGCAAACACAGGTACTATATGGGGGTTATTCTCTTGTGTAATTGCATATCATTACATCTCAAAACACACACAGGTACTATATGGGGGTTATTGTCTTGTGTAACTGCATATCATGACATCTCACAACACACACAGGTACTATATGGGGGTTATTCTCTTGTGTAACTACATGTCATCGAAATCTGAAAACAGACCACAGGTACTATGTGGGGGTTATTCTCTTGTGTAACTGCATATCGTCGACATCTCACAGCAAACACAGGTACTATATGGGGGTTATTCTCTTGTGTAATTGCATATCATGACATCTCAAAACACACACAGGTACTATATGGGGGTTATTGTCTTGTGTAACTGCATATCATGACATCTCACAACACACACAGGTACTATATGGGGGTTATTGTCTTGTGTAACTACATATCATGACATCTCACAACAGACCACAGGTACTATATGGGGGTTATTGTCTTGTGTAACTGCATATCATGACATCTCACAACAGACCACAGGTACTATATGGGGGTTATTGTCTTGTGTAGTTGCATATCGTCGACATCTCACAACACACACAGGTACTATATGGGGGTTATTGTCTTGTATAACTATGTATCATTCTCTAGTGTAACTATACGTCATGTTATGCCCATATACATAAGTTACATATATTATCATGTAGCTTATTTTATGTTATATCAATATGGTAGATAGCTTTACAATATTCGTGACATATTCTGAGGCACAACAATGTCTTTGGCACATCAGTAATTAAAAACAATTTAGTGTTTTGGCACAACCCTTTATCTCACGATGTCAAGTATCTAATGTCCGTTCCGAACACATGGTGAGGTGGGGTGAGGTGAGGTGAGGTGAGGTGAGGTGAGGTGAGGTGAGGTGAGGTGAGGTGAGGTGAGGTGAAATGGGGTTAAACGTCGCGTCGCGATTATACACTCTCATAGCGACGTGTATGCACGTGTGTGTGTTTGTGTGGCTGCCTGTACCGATTTATAGTGCTAATTCACTGAGATACCATGCTGCAGTTTAACAGGAATACTCCACTCAGACACAGTATACTCACTCCGAGCCGACCAGTCCTTGTTGTAGCCCCTTAATGTCGAGTGCCAGACAGGGTAACAACAAGCACCATCTTTTAACGTCATTCAAATGGAATGAAGAATCTGTATCTTCCCACCTGGAATTAACAGCACAGGCTGCATTATCTCCCTTGGTCCAACAGTTTCATTTCAAAGAGTGAGTGAGTGAGTATGTTCCAGCAATATCACGGCGGGGGACAACCCTTGAAGATTCCGGGGTAGAATAGGTCTTCAGCAACCCATGCTTGCCGTAGAAGGCGGCTATGCTTGTCGTAATATGGAATATTGCTGAGTGCGGCGTTAAACAACAAACAAACCAACCAACGGCAGGGGACACCAGAAATTAGTTTCACACATTTTGAATTTTAGATTACCTTTCAAAGTTGAAACAATGTTAGATCTAAACAGTGAATCTGATCTATTATCTTTGGTGCTGTATTCACATCTAAAGATCTCCATAACGTTTTGGTCTAACTTCCCACATTGAACCGACACGCGGTGATGTAACTGAATCTCCAGTTAAAACAAACATACTCAACGTATACATTTTTTTCACCAGGCCTCAAGGGACACGACAAGCAGAAGTTGTGAACACGAGGGATAACGTGTTAGCTCAAGAAACAAGACACGTTGCCAATGGCAAACCTGTGACCTATGAAAGTCAAGATTCATTTGTAAAGACTTTTAAAGTTGCAGAATCCCAGAAGAATACAACTATTGGGTACACTGACCAGCCTCCTAGAACACGTTTCATCATCTACCTTTGTGAAAGAGCAGGACGGTGTGGAGGTTGGGCAGACAGGCAACGAGGCATAGTTGCTGCATATCTTCTGGCCATTGTCACAGGGCGACGGTTCGGCGTCAACATGACCACGCCATGTGATGTCAAGCTTTTCTACATCCCCAATATCGTCAACTGGTATGTGAGAGAAAGCGAACTTCTGGGTTTGAGTTGGGAAGTGCTTGACTGGAATAACAGATTTGATCCTCACGAGGTTAACCATGACTTTAACATCAATCACCCTTGTGATGTCATCTTCTTAAAAACAAATGTTGATTCGATCACAGTAATTCAAAAGCGCCTACAATATGGTCATCTTGTTCCAGAGCCGTTTAGGAACCCCAACTGCGGTAAAGTGTTTCACACAATTTGGCACCTTCTCATGAAGCCATCACTTCATTTTGAAGAAAGCTTAAACACGTTTATGAGTGAAATACCGAAAACAGATGAGTTAGTTTGCGCCCATGTACGAATGAGGAGAAATCCAACCATTCCTGATGATGGCGCTCAAATCAATTCCTTGTCCACTGTCAAATACCTATGGACATTTCTGTCTAAATTAAAAAATGCGAGTCGTGTTTTCATTGCAAGTGACTCCATGGACGTGCGGTTTAGTGCCAGGAAATATTTCGGCGCCAGGGAAATTGACACTGGCGGGCTGATAATACATATTGACAGACAGAGAAGGAACCCAAATGCAATTTTGGGCTTTGAGTTGGCACTGCTAGACCAAACTGTTCTCAGTCGCTGTCGTGTGCTAGTTGTGTCAAAAAGTGGCTTCAGTGTCAGGGCGGCCATGATGTCACGACGTGAGCAAGAACTTTTTGAGTTCCAAAATGGCACCGTCACTCCATTTCTTCGTCTGAAATCCAGGGTCTTCTAAAAAGCATTTTCTTTTTTCGATTACATATGTACACAGTTAAATCTCTATCAGTTAATTATAACTCAACAATTACCCAACGTTACCAGGCCCGAGGTAGCAGATGTTCGTCGTTCTCAACGTAGAGTATATGTACAAATAAATACTCGTAATAGAAAATCCTTTTTATTGCAAATTATTGGGTGTCTGCTGTTTGCTGTATCAGTTAAAACTTTAAACATACAAAAGCAAAAAGTTGTCTGTCGTCCTTTTCGTTTGTAATATTTAAGTTCTTTGGGGCATTAAAGTCGACCTTGACCTCTCTCAAATAGTGAGGAGTATTTAAGCGTGTCATCTTAATGTGGGAGGAAAGCCAGAAGTGATGCAGATCAAAGACGTGTTCTCTTTGACGAAAGCCACGAGCACCGGTATGGTGCTGATAAATCAGGAAACATAATCCGGGTGAACCGCTATTCGGGATTGTTTGTTTGTTTGGTGTTTAACGCTGCACTCAGCCATATTCCAGCTATATGACGGCGGTTTGTTAGTAATCGATTCTGGACCAGACAATCCAGTGATTAAATTCATGAGCATCGTTCCACGCAATTGAGATCGATGACATGCATCATGTAACTGGAAACACAAGTACACTCAGGCCACTGTGATAACAGATCTCACGCCAAAGTCACCTGGTGTGATCAAAGTTGTAAACATACATTCAACCAACGGGGCTTGTTGTCTTTTATAGTTTTGAGTGTAAAATGCAAACAAGGTTATCACTTGATTGTCTGGCCACACCTGGCTGTTTTCAGACCGCCGTCGTGTGGTTAAAGTATCACTTGGTGCTAGGCTACATCCATTTACTACATGTTGGCATTTGCCCATAGCACCAATAGAATTGGTAATAGAATAGGTAATGGGCTGCTTCGGTTGGAGCACCGCTCAAGGTTCTCACAAACAAGGGAAACAATGAATAAAATGTTCTCCGCACGGAACGGAACCTCATGATTAACTCCTCGGGTTCCATGAACTCGAGAGGATTTTGTCTACCGACTAATCTCCTTGACAATCTTGATTTTTGTTTCTGCCTACGACATCTACGCCTATTCAACAGCGCCATTTTATGATCGACAAAGAAACTTAAGATTCCTTCCTACCTAACTCAAATTGTAAAATCAGTTTGAGTTCAAAATCGAACTCAGTTTGGTTCGAGAAATACATTGTGCTGAGTTTTCGCAAATTTGAGTAAAAACTCAGACTTAAGTCAGTTTTTAAACTTAAGTTTGTTTCGAGAAATCGGGGCCAAAACTCACAGTTCTATTTGTTGAAAATCGGTCTTTAATCCCCGATGGGATGTTACCAGTAGCCTATTATGACGCCTCCTTCGTAGAATGAGAGGTATCAGATAAAGAGACCTCAAACTACACAGTAGAACTCTCTTTGCGAACCGTTATAATTTCAACATTGCATTAATTTCTTTAAATCCACAGTTATTTTTAAACCACCATACAAGAGACGCATCACCTCCGAATAGGAACAACTGCCAGCCGTCACGTGCCAGTCATAGAACACACTCATATTCGGTTAATAAGGGCCACATATACATGTACCTTATCTTTCTATTTGTGGAATATAACCTGTATTGGGGTAAGATAATCTCCAGCGGCATCTGAGTCCCTGTCACTATCTCATGACCTCGTTGCCCTGACAGGTCGACATTCCTGACACAATATGAGACGTTTAAATTTGTTTTCTTTTTGTTGTTGTTTAACGTCCCACTCGGTAATATTCCAGCCATATGACGTCGGTCTGTAAATATTCGAGTCGGGACCTGAAAATCTAGTGATCATGAGCATCGATCTGGGCAATGGCCGAACTATCGCATCCACTAAACAAAGCTCTGAGAACACCAAATTACGGGTCACGTCAGGCCGACCTTGTGCGAACTTTGATCGACCAATGGAATGACTGACAAGGAGTCGATAATTAGCCAATCAGAAGGCAGATTTCTCGTGCTTTACGGCATTAATTTCAAATTGGCGACTACGCTTCGAAACATAATTTGACAGATTCTCTATTACAAATTTGAAAACTGAACAAAACGACAATCTGGAATGGCGAATAGATGGTCTAGATTGAATGGATTCAGTCGTTAAGCCCGTAACTATTGTTCCCTGTGTTAAAGTTTTCGAGGTTGCATGATTAGAAATCACATTCCGACTGTCACTTTCATGATCTGGTAAGCGACGCCCTGATTGGTCGGATGAAAGGTCGTTCTGACGTGACCCCTAATGGGATGTCCTCAGATTTTTGTTTAGCGGTAGCGAGAACTACCGATTATAATAAGATTGTGTAACAACTGGGAATATAGAGGGAACAAAGATCTGATTTAAATGAGATGGGGGAGTATATGACGTGAAGAGGGTGGCGTATTGAACATAGTTATTTTTTCACTTGCCAATGTCTGTGTTATATTTATTATCAAATAAAAAGTGAACACCGTCATAAGTATGAATGATGTACCTCACCTTTCCCTCATACGCCAGAGTGCTGCAGGGGGCCCAATCGTCTAAGGCGCCGCGATTCGCTGTGCAGAGTTGCGTCCCCTGGCCATAACAGAAACCTCTGATTGTGGGTTCGAATCCTGGTTCGCCCCGATTTTGTTTCTAGGTTTGCCAGCACCATACCCCTTCTCATGGGTTTCACCAAAGTGGTAAACGTCTGAGACCTGCATCACTTCGGGCTTTCCTCCCGGATTAAGCTGACACGCCGTATATAACTAGAATACTGTTAAAAGCGGCGTTAAACCCAACTCACTCACTCACTCATTCCCTCTCGAGAATATAACGTTGCCTCCTTGTCGCTGACGATGTCTCACTGATACGTGTACGGTTGGTAAGAAATACGTAAGCACAACTAACTGAAGGTTCGTTTGATACGAAAGTGACATGATCTTTTCACGGACTGACTGATAATTAATACCATACCAAGGCACTCTTTGACCCCACACATTATCAAGTGACGGACACGTTGGGAGTCATTGTTTCCCCCTAGTGATATTATACGCCTAATCTGCAACGTGTTTTTAGGCTCAGGTCATTCAATGTTAGAATTAGGATCTACATATAATTATGTCATAAAAATGTCATAAAAATATAAATTGTCCCCGAAACTTCTTGAAAAAGATAATTACGCTTCAGACTGTTGAAACAAAGAAATTGACGTCACAAAAATCACTTTGCTCCAAGCTGTTTTCCTTAAAACAAATTCAGTTACATTAGTTAAATTAAATCATAAACATCCGGTGACGTCATCCCAGTCGGGTTAAATCTCATAAACAGGGACATTGTAATGTCCCTTGGATTTTATAGGATATTCAAGTCATATTTGCTATATAATGTGTTATAACATCCCTGGTATTTTATATAATGTCCTGGGTATTTTTTTAAATATAACTTCCGTTCAGATTGTAACATGTAATGAAATGTAAAATCAAATGACAAATATTTTCTTTATATTCCCGAGGATCGAACGCTCAACCTTCGTATCTCTTGCCCAGTGAATGTACGACTAGGTTAGAGAGGAATCGCACTGCTTTTTAGCATGTCCTGTTCAAGATCCGTATGCAAGCAACAGATATTTTACGCCCGTTTCCTAATGTTCATGGAAAGTATGTTCGAAACATATAAATGTTGATAGATGTTGTTTAAAGTTTCTTTTTTCGGTTTTTAAGTAAGGCAAAATACTTCCCCTTGGGTTATTATGATATTTAAAACCCTTTCGCTCAGAAAATCCCTCGGGATGCGGGTTTTAAATACCATAACAACCCTCGGACGTGTTTCATCCTATACTCAAAATATCTGGTTTTCTAGCTGCAGCTGTAAAAAAGTATCACAAAATCTTCATACGAGGCACGGCCACTTTTTCCCTTCAGTATATGTGTATCTCTGGCTATCTGAACAGATATATAAAGATAAGACCTGATTAGCCCTAGTTTTTATGCTGACACACTTGTGGGTGACAAATGCGTGACAACAGCCTCACGGTAAGGGTGTATTTTAAGCCTAGACAGTATGTGTGAAACACTTTTGTTGAGTAGTTGTATTTCTGTGCCCTTCGTCCGAATTTTCGTTTTTGATTTTTCAAGCTTTATGTTTTCATGAAATGAATTCTTGCTTTATTTGTGATTCTGTCCATGTACTAACCACAAAATAATGGCTTTAGCCTTTAGGCGTTATTGAATTACATTTTGATAACTGATTGTCCTTCTCATTAAGATGAAACCACTGGTAGCGTTATGTGTGATTCTGCTGGGGGTAACTTCAAACACAGAAGCAAAAGGTAAGTTGAATGGTGTTTGTTTGATGTTTGTTGTTCAACACTCAGTAATATTACAGCTATACGATGGCGGTATGTACATAATCTATTTTGCACAAGACAATGAATTAAGTGACAACAAGGTCCCTGATTCACTCGGTATCCTCTAATATAGTTACACGTCCAATTTGTCACACCTGAAAACATGGGTCATGGCTGAAGGGACTGACCGGTCACCTGCAGGCAAACCTAGAAACATAATCGTGGCGAACCGGAATTCGAAACCAAAATCATAGGTTTCTGGCGTGCCCAAGGGACGCTACTCTGCACAGCAAATCGCGGCGCCTAAAACGACTGGGCCACCCGTGCCCCCATATGCACACAAACACATATCATGTTATTAATATATAATTTTTTTATTAGCACTGGTAATAACACTGATTAATTAACAGAACTGTATGTTTCTGAATTGTTTTTGTTTACCCCAACCCTGCTTAGAAGCCTGCCTGACTTAATTAATCCCCTCCTGGACTCCGCCCAGGCTGTGTAAAAACTCTAAAAATCTCATTAAAATCAGATGTAGGTTCTCGCTGCCGCTAAACAAAGATCTGAGGACAACCCATTACGGGTCACGTCAGAACGACCTTTCGCGAACTTTGACTGACCACTGAAATGACTATAAGAAGTCGACATCGGCCAGTAAGAAAGCAGCTTTCTCGAACTTTACGTCATTCGTTTCAACCTGGCGACTTCCATTTCAGACTACGTTTGAAAAACATGTTGACACAGTTCTCAATTAAAATTTTGGAAACTGAACAAACAAACATTCCGGAATGTTTATTATATGGTTCAGATTGTATGGCAGTGCTTCCCACGTACTTTGCAACGCCTCATCCGTTCAAATGTTTATCCCACGGTAGCGAGAGAAAGACGATAATTTTGACGGAATCTGTCGTACGGGCCGTAACTGTCGTTCGGAATAGCCAGTGTTAACGTTTTCGAGGTTGCATGATTAGAAATCACATTCCGACTGTCACTTTCAGAATCTGGTAAGCGACGCTTTGATTGGTCTGATGAAAGGTCGTTCTGACGTGACCCGTAATTGGATGTCCTCAGATCTTTGTTTAGCGATAGCGAGAACTACTGATTATAATGAGATTGTGTAACAACTGGGAATATAGAGGGATGTGACAAATGGGACGTGTAACTAGTGGAAGATAACCATTCACTCAGTTGGGAAACGCTGACGTGCAATCAACCAAGTCCCCAAGCCTTGACTTCCTTGTCCATTTGCCAAACTATACCGACAAGCATATGTTGCTGGGGACATAAACGGAATCTCAGTGGTCGATATACTAAACATATCCAATATAAATTCTTTGATAACCGCCTCCGTGGTCTAGTGGTAGAACGTCCGCCCGGAGAGCGGAAGGTCCGGGGTTCCGCGGCCGCGTCATACCAAACGACGTTAAAAGATGGTACTAGTTACCATGTCTGGCGCTCGGCATTAAAGAGCTAAAACAAGGACTGGTCCGCTCGGAGTCAGTATACTGTGTCTGAGTGGGGTATCCATGTTAAACTGCGGCATATCTCAGTGAGCTAGCACTATAAATCGGCATCAGTCTGGACTAGTACAAGCAGCAACACACACACATACACGTGCATGCACGTCGCTATATAAGTGCAATAATCTTGGACGCGACGTTAAACCCAATTTCACCTCACCTCCCCTCACATCACCTTTGATAGGCATATCCAATACATAATTACAGGTGATAACTGACGGTAATTAGTTATAGCATGCTGGATAAAAAATGTCCACAAGCTCTCATGTTATGCATAAATCCTCAGATCTAGTGTGCCATAACTGCTTTGACGTCGCATCTCCTGAAGACTGCCAACAATTTGTAACCTGCGGAAAAGATGAGGTAAGCACTTTCGTGAATTAAATACCACACCTTTCAAACGATAATTTCTTCAATCATGCCTACCTGTATATTCTTCAATATTTATGATTCATTGGCATGGTACTTGTTTCGTGTTCCTAACTTTTACCATATATGCGTTTTAGTGATTTAAACACCCCATCGTTCAAATGAAACAATTAACACTTTACCTCTATTTTCATAAATATTGATAATTCTAGGTACTTGTTTCGTGTACCAAAACATTAAAATGTATGTTGTTATTAAAAAAGATGAGGTAAGCATTTCAGTGAATTAAACATCTCATCTTTCAAAAGAACAATTAAACCTTTAGCTCTGTGTTCATAAATATTGATCATTCATGGTACTTTTTTCGTGTACCAAAACGTTAAAATGTATGCTGTTATTAAAAGCAAATATGAAATATGTCTACATGTGTTAGTCCTGCTATAAAGACCTTCATAATGACAAACGTCGTATCCCTGGAATATTACTGATCGCGGCGTCAAAGAACAAACAACCATACTACCATAACACCACAGTCGTGTACCAATGATTAGATACCAATGGATACAATATAACATGGATATAATGGACACTTATCACTATAAGTATGTATGTCTTAATGGCAGTGGTATTAAAGGTAAAAAGAACAGTTTCAGACATAGTACTTTCGCTGTCTCATGACAGCTCTTCAGTGTTAACAATGACATGATGATGATGGACTAACGTGGACTTTATTGTTTTACTATATATTACATGTACACCGAGTGAACATTTACCTCCTTTTTTTTGTATATATATATATATATATATATATATATATATATATATATATATATATATGTATACATATATATATATGAATATATGAATGATTTAGGATATTAACAATATCTGCCTTACGACAAAAAGAAAGTATCCAAATATATATATATATATATATATATATATATATATATATATATATATATATATATATATATATATATATATATATATATATATTTATGAAAGATTTAGGATATTAACAATATCCACTCGGAATGATTAAGGACATTTGTATCACCTGTTAGTATGATTTTGTGGCACTCTATTGGCTGTACAGAACAGTTGCTTAACTCAGAAAGGCTTTAACATGACTCATTGCACAACACTCAAAAGACTTCTGGACAAAACAACCGCCTAAACAGTAGAATATATTGTAAAACAAAAAGTTAATGTGTGTAAAAATAGAAATATAAGTGTGTGACATCATCAAAGAAATATAGATCTGATATACTTGGTGGAATCACCTCAAAGAGGAGCGATAACACATTGAAAGAAAAAGAATTAAAACGGACTTGATAATTTAATACTTAACTTAACATTTTAGTCATGGTACCATTGTGACACACATCTGCAAAATCGGTATGTATGGTATATTTCCCACATCGATAAGAATGTCCTCTGGAAGAGCTACTATGACCTTTACTACCAGAGTACCTGTCAATGAATCAAAGATAAGCTTAGTCCAGTAATAAGTACTCTGTTGATAAAGGCCAACAATATACTAGTATGCCATGGAGGCATTATGAAACACCTCCTTTCAAAACCAGATACGTTATTCCTTTATCGTTACTTCTTAAAACAACTTCCTGAAACAGATGCGCAAATATGCGCACTTCTTTTGTTTCCCCTGTATGTTGTTTAAACATCAAGAACAGTCATGAGCCTGAAATTGATAGGATTAAAAGAAAACGAAAGTCAATGTATAGATTTGTTGGCTCGTATCCCAGCATAATTAGTCTATGGTGGTGTTTTATTGATTGTTTGTTTGTTAGTTGTTTAACGCCGCACTCAGCAATATTCCAGCTGTATGACGGCGGTGGATGTGTTTTAAGCCTTATTGAACTTCTTAATAACTTTGAGTCAATCTGATGGAATTTGGTTTTAAAATGAAGGAAATATTTTGGTGTTTTATATATTGCCAAAGTAAAATTTCGATCATTTTACACATTGGCTGATTTACATATATACTTCTACACTTGCCTTAATTAATCTATGAGCATGACGTCACCTTGCAACATTTATGAACTTAGATCAGTATTATAATTTTACTATGAAATAAATACTCCATATAAAAATTCTATGTATCTTTACAAAATAAATACTCCGGATAAATACTCTAAATGAATAAAGGAACGTGTTTGTTTGTTTGTTGTTTAACGCGCACTCAGCATTATTCCAGCTACATGACGGCGGTCTGTAAATAATCGAGTCTGGACCAGATTATCCAGTGATGACATCATGAACATCGATCCACGAGTCGGGATACAAGCATCAACCAAGTCAGCGAGCCTGACAAAGGAATCTGATCAAACAAACAGCACCAATTGTACATGCGTACCATACGCCAGGGATACCATGACATTTACATCAGGCAATGCATTGTCCAACCATTGTCTCACCAGGTTCCGTATGTTTCTAACAGATGTGTTACACCAGGGAATTCACCGACCATAACGGGAAGCGAGCATATCACCTGGGCTGTGAGAGTCCAAGGGTGAGTACACCAAATATTCTCGTTGCCGAATACCATGTCTCATACTCTAAAACGAAAATCCTTTCATGGTGTTTGTGTTGTATTCCTCTTTAGACTGATATACAATCAACTCCTCGTATCACACGGGTATTTAGTTCAACTTGGTTATGTGTTCTATAGTTCTAACTCAATTTGCTTATTAGGTTACATGGAGAAACAAAGGTAATATCAAAACATTGTTCCAGCCACTAATTGTTATTCCGGGGAAGAATAGGTCTTCAGCAACCCATACTTGCCGGAAAAGGCGACTATGCTTGTCGTAAAAGGCGACTAACGGGATCGAGTGGTCAGGCGCGCTGACTTGGTTGATACAAGTCATCGATCCCAATTGCGTGGATCGATGCTCATGATGTCAATCACTGGATTATCTGGTCCAGACTCCATTATTTTACAGACCGCCGTCATATACTGGAATAATGCGGATTGCGGCGTTAAACAACAAACAAACAAACAAACACTTATTGTTAACGGGCGCTTCGAAGAACACTACACGTTTTGGAGGAAAAGTTGTGAAGCTAAAATTGTAATGCTTCATGACTTCTAGAGTAATAATAGAACAAACAAATGAGACTGTTTACAACTGTACAACAATCATAACTATTCAGTCAACAATGATCAGTTTAATAAAGTGTTTGACTCCTCCCGTCTCCAAAAGGAATCTCTTCATAAACCAGACTCCATTGTACAATTCCGATATCGTGACCATGTGTTTATGAATCACTATCAAATCGTAATGATACCAGGTGTTCGCTAAAAGATGAGCTTATCTTGCCACACCGATGGCATCCGTCACAAACCCATGCAAAGGCAAGTCAACTGTTTATCTGAAAAAAAGACGGGAACATATGGCACGAATCAAAATAGGGAATTGCATCGGACAACATTTTTGTCACTGATCAATGCGTCAAATTTGGAAATGTCCTCTACCATATAAGTTTTAAGAAATAGTGTTGTATGTAATATAATTATGTTCTTAAGTACGGAAGCCTTTAAGGGTCATGTGTTGTTGTTGTTTTTTTCGATACACTCTTGAAATTTCCAGATACTTAGTTGAAATTTCAAGAAACTAAGTTTAAATTTCAAGATGCTAAGTTGAAATTTTAAAATACTATACTTCTATTTCAAGAAGTTGAAATTTCAAGATACAGAAGTTGAAATTTCAAGAAACTATTTGGAACACAAGATACTATTTCAACTTAGTATCTTGAAATTTCATCTTAATATCTTGAAATTTCAACTTAGTTTCTTGAAATTTCAACTTTGGATTTTCAAATTTCAAGATGGTATCGATTTTTTTTTTAAATGGCCCTAAAGGCTTCCGTACTTAAGAGCGAGATGACATCAGTTTGTCTTTTCATTGATCCTTCAGACGAAATATAAAACTGTATATCAAACAAGTATATCTGACATGGTGTTTTTTCTTTGGCTCAAAGTACATATTTAGCTCGATGATGGTTGGCAAAATGATGACAGTAATTAATATGCATGTTTCATTTTGTAGATCTGCAGTATTTTGAAAAACGCACAAACGCTGCTCGGCAAAAGGTTGGCCAGAAGTATGGAGTCTGAAGTCTCCTCCGTGGCAGCTTCTACCCGTGATGCACACAGATGTTACCACTGCTGTGGCCAGGACTTGTGTAACGTAAACGTCTGTGATGCAAGTAGGTGACACTATTATTAAACATATTTTATTGTCCAAAAAGACAAAGGGATTAGGCACAAGTGCAGCACATATTACCGCCTTCTCCCTGACTCAGGTGACACTGAGTATTATATCAGTCAAACACATACGATAGTACAAGAAAGATTGTGACTTAATGAGTGAGTGAGGTGTGCTTAACGCCGCTTTTAACAGTATTCCAGTTATATCACGACGTGTCAGCTTAATGTGGGAGGAAAGCCCGAAGTGATGCAGGTCTTAGACGTTTACCACTTCGGTGAAGCCCACAAGCACGGGTATGGTGCTGACAAACCTAGAAACATAATCGGGGCGAACCGGGATTCAAACCCACAATCATAGGTTTCTGGCGTGCCCAAGGAAACTGGAATGCTGTTAAAAGCGGCGTTAAACCCAACTTACTCACTCACTCATTCCATTACAGTTGTATTAACTGATCCGGAACCAATGCCCTCTAACAAATCAATCACAGCGCACCTTGACAGCCAAATATATAGGAAGGGTTTTAGTACGGCATAAAACATTTTGTCATTTTCATTTTATAAAAAAAATCATTGATTCAGCAAATGTTGTCCCAAAAATGTAAACAGTGTGGTGATGGTTCCTCGTGTTCTTCAGGGTGTCCGCATGGCTTTGTGAAGTCTCCAACCAGATGTTACCATTTCTCTCGACACAACGTGACGTGGCAGGAGGCAAGGCATGAGTGTCAGGAGAAGTCGGCAGATCTTGTGTCTATAAACACTGCTGAGGAATATCAGTTCCTGAGAAATAACACTCGTAAGTAAACATTCCTTATATATTGCAGGGAATATGATGTGAGTGTGTGTGTGAGTGTGTGTGAGTGTGTTTGTGTGAGTGTGTTTGTGTGAGTGAGTGAGTGAGTGAGAGTGTGTGTGTGTGTGTGTGTGTGTGTGTGTGTGTGTGTGTGTGTGTGTGTGAGTGAGTGTGTCTGTGTGTGTGTGTGTGTGGGGGGGGGGGGGGGGGGGGGGAGGGGATAAGCTCATTATGCTCCGTTTATCTGATAGTATCCATGCGTATCTTGGGATCCTTGTGGTCACGTAACCCAAGCATATTTTAAAACAACCTTTGTCACAAATAGAAACTAGGCATCCTTGTAAATAACAAACCGTTTGTTTTGGTTACTTCGTTGTGGTTTGTGTTTGACAAGCAGTAAGTCTTCCATCGGCATGGTTGTGTCCTAAAAGAGTGGACTAGCATGTTTAGCCTGCATTTAGTTGGTCATTTTATACCAAACATCAAAGTTATAAGAGTTTCCCTCCTGATTTAAGAACGTCAAAATTAGTCAGGGAAATACAAACTTACATCGCATCTGCAGCAATATTTTGATCGTATTGCAATACGAGCAATTTGACTCTGCTGTACCTGGATTTCGAAATATTTGGACTTCATAATAAAATGTTCAAACGAATAATGACTATCAGTATGACTATCTGTAACAAGCGCATATCTGACTATATGTAACAAGCGCATTATTTTATTCAGTTTTATCTTTATATAGGAATTCTTTTCGCTAACACCTTGTGTCATCAGTGATTTCAGAGGTCCATTCATACACTCTTTACTGCCCTTTACGCCAAATAGAATCTCTTTCAAGACTGGTTATTCTCCAGCATTGACATTTTAAATTTATTGGAAAAGAATTGTTCTGGAACTTAATTTGATTGATATTTGTGTCACTGTTGACCTTGCTACTTTGTCCTTCATCTGCGACCGCCTCCGTGGTCTAGTAGTAGAGCGTCCGCCCGGAGAGCGGAAGGTTCGGGGTTCGATCCCCGGCCGCGTCTTAAAATATTTTTAAAGATGGTACTTGTTGTTACCCTGTCTGGCGCTCGGCATTAAAGGGGCTAAAACGGTCGGCTCGGAGTCAGCATACTCTGTCTGAGTGGGGTATTCATGTTAAACTGCGACATGGTATCTCAGTGGGCTGACACTATAAATCGGCATCAGTCCGGACTAGAACAAGCAGCCACACACACGCGCGTGCATGCACGTCGCTATACAAGTGCAATAATCTTGGACGCGACGTACGTAAACCCCATTTCACCTCATCTCATCTCCTTCAGCGGCGAAAGCACCACCCCTGTACTGGACCGGAGGATTCTACCAGCCAATAACCAACGTGTGGCAGTGGGTGGACGGGACTGTAGCCAACTACTTTGAGTGGTATCCAGGGTACCCCAAGCATGCCCCCAAACGCAACAGACTACCGCTTGACAATTTACACTCTCAAGCCAGAGAAGTTCACCTTGTTTGAATCTGTCAAAACAAGCTACAAATCGTTTATATGTGAAAAGGACCATTCTCTAGTCTGATTTGTCAATATAATATTTTACCAAAAACGTTTATTTTTGTAATTGCAGTCACTCGATGTCGTATACATATATTTTGCCTTGTTATGTTTGCTTAGATTTCTCAATATTTCCTCAGATTTTTTGCCTTACCTTATATCAAAGGAGATAAGATAAGGTCAAGAAAACTATCCAAGCCGCCATATAGCTGGAATATTGCTGAGCGCAGCGTTAAACATCAAACAAACAAATATGAGACACTAGATATTCCCCACGAACCTCAAAAGCTCCAAAAGAAATGGATCAATTCAAAACGTAAACATCAGAAAATAATCAGTCTCGGTTATCTGCCAAACCATTTGTTTGTTTGTTTTTTAACGCCGCACTCAGCAATATTCCAGCTACCCGACGGCTGTAAATAATCGAGTCTGGAACTGACAATCAAGTGGTTGACATCATGAGCATCGATCCACGCAATTGAGATACGATTATATGCATCAACCAAGTCAGCGAGCCTGACCACCCGATCCCGTTTGTCGCCCCCTACGACAAGCATAGTTCATACCACCTAGAGAACAACAAAAGGTTGACAACGTGGCGTCCCGTCCCATGGACAAAGACACACACTATCATGTGACAGACGTTTGTTTTTTAACGCCGCACTCAGAAATATTCCAGCTATATGACGGCGATCTGCAAATAAGCCTGGAACAGATAATCCAGTGATTGACATCATGAGCATCGTTCCAAGCTATTGGCATACGACGACATGCAATAACCAAATCAGCGAGCCTGACAACCCGATCCCGTTAGTCGCCTCTTACGACAAGCATAGCCGCCTTTTACGACAAGCATGGGTTGCTGAAGACCTATTCTACCCCGGATCTTCACGGATCGTTACGTCATTGTTTCCTCATAGCTGTGATATCGGGTTTGATCATCTTATATTCACAAAACGCAAATAGGATTGGCTACAAGTTCTCTCCAGGGATGTTCAGATATGTACGAAGTTCAAGAAGGGGAGGCTGAAACGGACTATAGAAGTAACCGCCTGTGACTCCCTGATTATAATAATAATAATAATAATAATGATAATAATGATAATAGGAGAGGCTATGAACGACCACTGCATTGAGTTATTGCGTAGTGTGTTGAGATGGTCAGAAGCCCTGCAGAGTTGGATGCCGTGGTTTGATTTTCTGAACGACCACTGCATCGAGTTTATGTGCAGTGTGTTGAAAGGATCAGCAACCCTGCGGAATCCGTCTCATGGATGAAATCGGAGGGCCTGAAAAGTTGAAACAGAAGGCATTCTGTTTGCTGCTCAGGACCAGACAATTTCCACTCGAAATCGTCAATGTGTGATTTTGCATCAAAATGTAAACATGAAATGTAGATTATGTAATGAATTTAATGAGAGTGTCCAACACAATGTCAGTGGATGCCCAGCTTTGGCACAAACACAGTATCTTAAGGTGGAGTGGTGGAGTGGCTCAATCATTTTATTACCGTCTTCGCCATGCTTCGCCATAGGCCCATTTACAGCCTCAGACGTATCCAGGCCAACAAAACTGATCTTGTCCTGATAAATCCAATGAAACATTTATATAATTGAAGGTTCTGTCCCTTTTTACAGTAATGTGATCGACAAGATTCAGGAAAAACATGGCAAACATGCAGACCTCGCTTTCGAAATGTCACGCTTGCATCCAAAGTACCACGGTGTCCGACTCCCCATTGTTCTCGGTGCCTTAGGTTTGGTACCTCCCAATCTGTTGACTGACATTGAGAGGGTACCCGGGTTTGCTACCAGGAATACAGCCCTTCTGACAATCTGGGTAATGCAGAAGGCTGCAGTGTTGGGGAGTCTTCACATTCTCCGAAAGATTCTGGGTGGGTTTGACTAGGCAGCGCTTCCTGGGAGAAGTCCCATTCGTTGTCTTGGCTGCGTGTAGAGGGGGCAAGGGCCATGAGCTGATGATGAGAATGACCAGCCTGACTGTCCGAGAGTCCGCGAGCCTGACCACCCGACGGCGGTCTGTAAATAATCGAGTCTGGACCAGACAATCCAGGGATTGATATCATGAGCATCGATCTAAGCAATTGTGATCGATGACATGTACCAACAAAGTCAGCGAGCCTGACCACCCGATCCCGTTAGCCGTCTCTTACGATAAGCATATTCGCCTTTTACGGCAAGAATGGGTTGCTGAAGATCTATTCAACCCCGGATCTTCACGAGTCGCATCCCGGCGAATTAAATTTACATATATCAAATCTATACTAAACAAAAAAACTCTGGGATCCTTAATATTCTTGGGATTTTTTATTGAAGCTCTGTGCACAGTCTTCGCTCCAAACATTTTAAAAAAAAAAAAATTATGATCCACAGCTTTATTGTTCTGTCAGGTCAAAATGTAGAACACAGTTCATTTATCTCCATTGACATGATGAGAAAATAAACAACAGCATCTTCGGTAATAGTGAGCCGCTTTTAGCAATATTCCAGCAATATCACGGCGGGGGACACCAGAAATGGGCTTCACACATTGTACCCATGTCGGGAATCGAACCCGTGTCTTCGGCGTGACGATCGAACGCTTAAACCACTAGGCTACCCGACCACCCCCTTTGGTAATAACGCAATTGACTAACTGATGTGGGATCTGCAGGGGTAGGTTTAAGGGATAAGTGGTAACGCTTTAATACCCATATACGTTTGCATTCCGATATATCTAAACCATAATGTACGCCATAATACTGAACTCACTTCAATGACTTTCACTAAAACAAGTTAGAGCAGATATCCTCTAAGCATCATTCAAACTGCTCGGCAAAAGGTTGGTCAGAAGGCTGGCGTCTGAAGATCCCTGGGTGGTGGTTTCTACTCGTGATGCACACAGGTGTTACGTACGGAAGCGTGCTAGGGCCACGGTGAAATATGTTTTGTGTCTAAGTATTCCCTACGTAGGACTTATTATCTCCTACGTAGGACTAACTATCTCCTACGTAGGACTAACTATCACTTACGTAGGACTTAGTATGGCCTAGAATCACTATCTCCTACGTAGGAGATACTAAATCTTACGTAGGAGATAGTCAGTCCTACGTAGGAGATACTAAGTCCTACGTAGGAGATACTAAGTCCTACGTAGAAGATACTTATTCCTACGTGGGGCGGTCGGGTAGCCTAGTGGTTAAAGCGCTAGCTCGTCACGCCGAAGACCCGGGTTCGATTCCCGACATGGGTACAATGTGTGAAGCCCATTTCTGGTGTCCCCCGCCGTGATATTGCTGGAATATTGTTAAAAGCGGCGTTAAACCATACTCACGCACTCACTCACTCACTAAGTAAGAGATTCTAAGTCCTACGTAGGAGATACTAAGTCTTACGTAGAAGATACTAAATCCTACGTAGGAGATACTTTGACAGAAACAAATTTCACCGTGGCCCTACTACGCTTCCGTAGTTATGAGTGTCGTAGTGAGAACTTGTGTAATCTAAAGGTCTGTAGTGCAGGCAGGTGGCACTGAGTATAATATACTCTCATCTATAGTCACATATATACGAGAGTACGAGAAAGAATGTGTCATGATTTCAAGCAAAGGATGTAAGCAAACCTGAAGGTATACATAGATAATGTACGTAAAGAATTTACAACCAAGATAAAACAACAGTTTGTGTAACTTTAAAATAAGAAAACGAAAAACACTTCTTTAAAATGTACAAACATTTTTATTTTTTTTTATAATCATGTCAGTCATTTTAAATTAATTAGCTATGAAAAGACAATGACTTGTTTAAAAGTGTGAAGTTAAAAGTTTGAAAGTGTTTAAATGTAACATATCTTTATTTGGTATTTGGTATTTGGTATTTTAGCCACAGATCTAGAGGGTACCATAGTACATACGTTCTTAAAGGCGTTGTATATTGCTAACATTAAGTAATTATTTCTTAAATACTTTACAATCAGACCTTCTAACCCGATAGCAATGTTCTTTGCTTGCAGATCAAACAAATCCTCAACAGGATGTGGACCCGGAACGAACGCCGTTGACCCAACATATATATGAGAAAGCGTGACGTAAACTACAAACTTCGGAACCATACAGTAAAATTGGACCTATTTTCACATCAAATATTATAAACTATAGCTCTTGCAAGAGATGGAGTCTTTTGACAATTATTTTAAAATTGCCTTTTCCTCTTGTACACCAGCATTTGAGAAATGACCTAACCAGGACACGCTTCTAATAAAAGTGACGACCAAGTATGTATCACGGCGGGGGACACCAGAAATACGCTTCACACCTATTGCCTATGAGGGAAATCAAACATGGGACTTCGACGTGACGAGCGAACGCTTTAACCACTGGGCTATCCGACCGCCTCCAAATACCGACTATAGTCCTGTGACAATATCGAGGTCGTAAAGGTACAACTGAATATAACTCACATGACAATGAGCACGCACATAACATGGCACTGACTGACTGATATACATTATTTTTTTAAATTAAATTCCTTATCTAATCAAGGCAACAGCTTGGTAGTGCAATACCAAAAGGACAAATCCGTTCTTACAACGTACGTGTTCGTCTTGGAAGAATGGTTTGTATTGTGTTCTGCTTTTGTCAACATTTTCGCCATTTCTGGAAAATACCACTTCAGGGGTAATCAAATTTACTTTGCTGTCGTCTTATTTTGGAACCATTATCTAATTTCAAGTAATCCCCCAACTGCTGGTTGTTGTGTTTCTGTCTGCTAACATAGCAGCACAGGGCAACAACACAGGTATGTACACAATGTACATGTAAGGCCTCATTAACATGAACAGGTATGAACACTATGTGCAGGTAATGCCTCATTAACAACACAGGTATGTACACAATGTACAGGTAATGCCTCATTAACAACAACAGGTATGTACACAATGTGCAGGTAATGCCTCATTAACAACAACAGGTATGTACACAATGTGCAGGTAATGCCTCATTAACAACAACAGGTATGTACACAATGTACAGGTAATGCCTCATTACCTTGTACAGGTATGAACACTATGTGCAGGTAATGCCGAATTAAAATAAACAGGTATGTACAAAATTTACAGATGATGCCCCATTAACAACAATATGTATGTACACAATGTACAGGTAAGGCCTCATTAACAACACCGATAATCCCCCATTAACAACACAGGCAATCCCCATTAACAACAACAGGTATGTACACAATGTACAGGTAATGCCTCATTAACAACAACAGGTATGTACACAATGTACAGGTAATGCCACATTAACATGAACAGGTATGAACACTATGTGCAGGTAATGCATCATTAACAACACCAGGTATGTACACTCTGTACAGGTAATGCCTCATCAACAACACCAGGTATGTACACAATGTACAGGTAATGCCTCATTAACATGAACAGGTATGAACACTATGTGCAGGTAATGCCCCATTACCTTGCACAGGTATGAACACTATGTGCAGGTAATGCCGAATTAAAATAAACAGGTATGTACAAAATGTATAGATAATGCCCCATTAACAACAATATGTATGTACACAATGTACAGGTAAGGCCTCATTAACAACACCGATAATCCCCCATTAACAACACAGGCAATCCCCATTAACAACACAGGAAATCCATCATTAACAACACGTGTAATGCCTCATTAACAACACCAGGTATGTACACAATGTACAGGTAATGCCTCATTAACAACAACATGTATGTACACAATGTACAGGTAATGCCTCATTAACAACAACAGGTATGTACACAATGTACAGGTAATGCCTCATTAACAACAACATGTATGTACACTCTGTAGAGGTAATGCCTCATTTACAACAACAGGTATGTACACAATGTACAGGTAATGCCTCATTAACAACAACAGGTATGTACACTCTGTAGAGGTAATGCCTCATTTACAACAACAGGTATGTACACAATGTACAGGTAATGCCTCATTAACAACACCAGGTATGTACACAATGTACAGGTAATGCCCCATTAACAACAACAGGTATGTTAACAATGTACAGGTAATGCCCCATTAACAACAACAGGTATGAACACTCTGTACAGGTAATGCCTCATTAACAACAACATGTATGTACACTCTGTAGAGGTAATGCCTCATTTACAACAATAGGTATGTACACAATGTACAGGTAATGCCTCATTAACAACAACAGGTATGTACACTCTGTAGAGGTAATGCCTCATTTACAACAACAGGTATGTACATTCTGTAGAGGTAATGCCTCATTTACAACAACAGGTATGTACACAATGTACAGGTAATGCCTCATTTACAACAACAGGTATGTACACAATGTACCGGTAATGCCTCATTAACAACACAGGCATGCACACTCTGTACAGGTACTACCCCATTAGCAACACAGGTATGTTTACAATGTACAGGTAATGCCTCATTTAGATGAACAGGTATGTACAGAATGAACAGGTAATGCATCATTAACAACAACAGGTATGTACACAATGTACAGGTAATGCCTCATTAACAACACAGATATGTACACAATGTACAGGTAATGCCTCATTAACAACACAGGTATGTACACAATGTACAGGTAATGCCTCATGAACATGAACAGGCATGCACACCTTGTACAGGTACTACCCCATTAGCACCACAGGTATATTACAATGTACAGGTAATGCCTCATTTAGATGAACAGGTATGTACAGAATAAACAGGTAATGCCTCATGAACAACACAGGTATGTACACAATGTACAAGTAATGCCTCATTAACATGAACAGACATGCACACCTTGTACAGGTAATACCCCATTAGCAACACAGGTATGTACACAATGTACAGGTAATGCCTCATTAACAACACAGGTATGTACACAATGTACAGGTAATGCCTCATTAACAACACAGGTATGTACACAATGTACAGGTAATGCCTCATTAACATGAACAGACATGCACACCTTTTACAGGTAATACCCCATTAACAGCACAGGTATGTACACAATGTACAGGTAATGCCTCATTAACAACACAGGTATGTTTACAAGTTACATGTAATGCCTCATTTAGATGAACAGGTATGTACAGGGTGTACAGGTAAAACCCCAGTAACAACACAGGTTTGTTCACAATGTACAGATAATGCCTCATTAACAACACAGGTATGTTCACAATGTACAGGTAATGCCTCAATAACAACACAGGTAATGCCCCATTAACAAAACAGATACCCCCCCCCCCCCCCCCCCCCCCTTAACAAAAATGATAATGCCTCATTAACAACACAGGAAATCTCTCATTGACGACACAGGTAATCTCTCATTAACACCACAGGTAATGCCTCATTAAGAACACAGGTAATGCCCCATCAACAACAATGGTAATGCCTCATGAACAGCACAGGTAATCCCGCATTAACAACACAGGTAATCCCCACAGTAATGTGCACACGGTACACATAATCCCACAGCGTTTCGTGTCTCCTGTCAGAGGTGCTTTCTCACCTCCCTTAGGGCGTAACATCCACATGTAGCTGACAAGCCGTGATTTAACTAGAATACTGTTCAAAGCAGCGCTAACCCCACCTCACTCACTCACTCTCCTAAACACCCTCTTTGCGTGAATATCATCTGTCTTCAGACTTAGTCTGTCACCTGTGCTTCGATGTCACATCCCCTGCTGATTGCCAAGAGTATGTGATCTGTGGTGAAGACGAGGTAAGTTCAGTGCCCTTGACGTTTTCTTCAGACACTGTACAAAAAGTTCTTATAGTAGTATTTGTTTTTTTTGTTTTACGCCACACTCAGCAATATTCCAGGTACAGGCGGCGGTCTGTAAATAATCGAGTCTGAGCAAGACAATCCAGTGGTTGATATCTTGAACATCTATCTCCGCGATAGGTATACGGGATGCATCAACCAAGTAAGCGAGCCTGACAACCCGATTCTGTTAGTCGCCTCTTACGAAAAGCGAGGGTTTGCTGAAGACCTACTCTATCCCGGATACTCACGACGTCTTTGTCTTGGTTAGGGATTCATATCGAATGAATCTTGTCATTTTTTAATATAAATAAATAAAACAGATAAAAAAATAGAAAATAAGGAATATGAAACGTGCGCGCTGTTGAAATACCAGAAATATGCATATATATGTGTGGAGACTGAAATTATATATGTAGCGCATTCATTACAAATATGTAGCTGGATCCTAGATATATTACATACATGTACAGTAAAGTACGGTTATAACGAACTCAAAGGGACTACTAATTTTAGTTCGTTATAACCGTAGTTCGTTATAAGCATATATACAGCATAACTACAGCAAACAGTCGGGACCAAAAAGTAAGTTCGTCATATCCGTCAGTTCGTTATAAGCGTGTTCGTTATAACCGTAGTTTACTGTACTAAAATTGTATGAGACAAACTCCTTACGACGTCTCATGTCTCCCAACAGATTTGTTTCACCAGGGAATTCACTAACCACGCAAGGCAAAGAGGTTATCATCTGGGCTGTGAAAGTACCAGGGTAAGAGAAATACTTACCACAGACTGTGGTATCTGAGTTTTGTAATACTTGAAATATACAATTATGTTTCTCACATAACAGATCTGGACATTTGCGGAATTTTAAAAGAAATTGTATCATGCCATTCATAAAGAAGACGCCCTATTTAAACCTTGCCAGAGATAGCGGAAACATGGTACGAAACAGACAAGTGTCAAGGTGATGAGTTAGCAATTCCACGACTTGGCCCTGGTAGACAAAGTGACAAAACCCTTTCCATATCCAATAGAAATTTCTGCATATAGCAGAGTGGATTGTACGATTCCGACTACATCATGAGCATGTGTTTATGAATCACTTTCAAATAGTGATGATACCAGGTGTTCGCCAAAAAGGTTAGCGTATCCTGCCCCACCGGTGGCACCCGTCACAAACACATGCAAGGCAAGTCAATTGTTCACCTGAAAGAAAACGGGAGCAAATGGTAAAAGTCAAAATACCGAATTGTATTGGACATCATTTTGTTACTGATGCTTCAAATATGAAATGTCCGCAACATGTCTACCATAAAAACATTTTGAAAACTTTACTGAAGCCTTGAATTTGTAACCTTGATCACACAACTTCTCATCCCGACTCGTATTTATCCAAAGGGGATTAAAAGCAGGCTGAAATAACACGTGAATACGACAAATAATAGATGGACCAATAACGTTCAGCGTATATAGAATCAAGGCACTAGTTTTTGTATAGTTACAGCCGAAAATGTAACAGTAGACAAAACCCCGAGTGAAATTAAAATGTGTTCACATTTGAAATAAATAACAAATCGTGCACATTACAAGTGGTTACACGCTACCTGTTATACATGTTACATAAAAAAGAAATAATAAATAACATTTCCTATATGTTATGTTTAAAAGGTTTCTTGTCATAAACGTACGGGCATTAAGATTAGATCCCAAACAATTGTCAAACACACAAACGTGCGATGTAAGACTATGTTGTTGAATTGGTTGGTGTTGTCAAAAGTCAAGCTTTCACGTTTATCCGTCATTATAGGTAATTTGAATGATATTTGTACTGTAAAGTTGTAAATTTCAAAGAGACAAAATGCACAAGCGCTTCGAGGTGATCTCCTTTATTGACACCTCTACATGTATACAAGTGTCATCGACAGGTGTGGGACACTAATTGACTGAGACACAAATCAGCTTTGAAAACCTTCTGCGTTTCAAAACGTAGCGTTTGAAATACGTCTTATATTTGACAGTGATATATCATTCAGTTACATTCGAAATGGTCGTCCTATGTTAATAGCCACCTCGTTGTATTGGCTGTAATCCATCTATCAGTAAGAACGCACAAAGAAATACCTGAACACTGCGAGGGTAGAGATACGTGTGTGGATTGACATTTAAATTCACTCAGAAAGTCTCATAATGGGTCGCGTCTTGCATATGAACCGGCATACAGCTATTGATGCGACATGGCCAGATCCGTTTCTCATACACGCCATGCTAATGCAGATCAATCTGAACGGTGCCAATTCATACATATGTGTCCTTAATACCGTCGGTGGCCTCTTCTTTCCCATTGCATAATGTGAATCTTCGTCAAATCGAAGTCACTAGAATCCTTGTGACTTCATTTGGGGTGTTCGTTGTGCAGAGTTGCGTCCCTTAGGCACACCAGAAACCTATGATTGTGGGTTCGAATCCCGGGTCGCCCCAATTATGTTTCTAGGTTTGTCAGCACCATACCCGTGCTCGTGGCTTTCACGGAAGTGGTAAAGGTCTGAGAACTGCATCACTTCGGGTTTCCTCCCACATTAAGCTGACACGCCGGGATATAACTGGAATACTGTTAAAAGCGGCGTTAAACCAGAATCACTCACTCACTCATTTGGGGTGTTTGTCCTCCTTCATTGCTGTAGGTTCTAACACCAGTGCATCTCATTCTCTGTCGCTGTATCGTATTGATGTAGGTTCTGACACCACTGCCCGCTATAGTGATACGTGCATCTCATTCTTTGTCGCTGTATCGTATTGATGTAGGTTCTGACACCACGGCTCACGAGTGACACGTGCATCTCATTCTCTGTCGCTGTATCGTATTGATGTAGGTTCTGACACCACATCTCGTCCCCGAACATTCTTACAAAAACAACAATTATGCTACATATTGTTGGAAAAAAAGAAATTGTCTACCACAAGTATGAATATATATTTCAGAAAAGAAATTTGTTGGTTCAGTGCATGTGTCAACTTTCTATAGATATTGTGTTTCATTGAATAAGCTTTGAATTTTGTTCTGATATTGAGAAGTCTCTTATATTGATGAGATGACTTTTCAATTTATCATATCATTCAACTGTCTGCCAGTCAATCTATATTGAAAGATAACAAAATCTGTCAAGAAAATTACAGTTATCTATATCTATCATGACATATGTAATACCTTTAAATGTAACTGGAACTTTCTATTAACTTATTTATAATTCTTAAAATGCAGTATTCCTTAAAGATGTTGCTGGTGGGATGTACGCTTCATAGGTCTTGAACGAAAATTGTTTTTGTCAGACCTGTGGTATCATCCAAAACGCACAAACACTGTTCGGGAAAAGATCGGTCGGAAGCAAGGAGTCTCGAGATACATCTCTGGTACCTTCTATCCGTGATTTTCACAAGTGTTACCGATGTTGTGACAAGAACTTCTGTAACTTGAACGTGTGTGACACAGCGGGGTCGACATCTGTAGATGGAGGTGAGAAGTGTTACGTATCGATTGCCAAATTGAAACAAAATATTAAACCAGAAATATTGAAGTAAAAGAATTTAGTGTGAAACCAACAAAAACAGCCAACAAGTGACATACAATCAACAATTTTTTTACAAAATTCAAGTTTAGAAATCCATACAACAGCAATTAAAATGCCAGTACACAATAGAGTTGTAGTACAATATTCAATGGCAATATATAATATGATGGCAGTGGTCAGTACCAAATACAAAAATACAGTGGTGATAGCAAAAGTCAGTGATAATGGCATATTCATCCAGGGGCGAAGCTGGTTAAGCTTCCGAGATGGGCCTAGACGGGACATTAGGGGAAATGAGTGATCCAAACACGAAAACTGGTCTTGACGTGATGAAAAGTGTGAGAGAGGCGTAAACACGCTGTTATCCCACGATATGTACAGTCCAAGTAACCACTGGAAACTTCTACACAGTGCCCTCACCAGTCCAGCGGCACTGCAACATTACACATGCTTCTTTGACACACTATCATCGTCCGTTGTAACCGGATGTTTACACACCACACTAAAATTTAAATATTATAACTTCCTGCAAACTGCTTACATTAAATGGCACGACATACCTGACGACTAATCACTGCCCAAATACAATGCGATGAGCGTCTACCGAATCTCAACCAAAACTATATAGCACGGTTACAATCATTAAAATACACTGCCATATAACAGTAGGCAATATATCTCAAGTTGAACGAATAGAACATTTTATATGAAGTCGCATCCAAGATTATGTAGTGACGTTCACGCATGCATTTGTGGCTGCTTGTACTTGTCCGGAATTATGCTGGTTTTATAGTGCCAGCCCACTGAAATACCATGCCACCTTTTACATGGATACCAACTAAGGTAGAGTTTATTGTCTCCTAGCCTACCAGTCCTTGTTTTATCACTTAATGCAGAGCGCCATGCAGGGTAGCAATACGTGCCATATTTTAACGTCTTTTGGTATGACGCGGCCAGGGCATTGAACCACAACGTCATACAGGGTCTCTATGAACTAAAAGATGGAGTTATGCCCACTTCCGGTTAAATAATATAACGTCCGGTTAGGGAAACATGCCAAATGCCGTAAACGAAAACCTAGACCTATAGTTACCCTAATAAGAAGGTTATAACAACTTCCGGTCTAATGAAGTGGACAATCATTAATACTCACGCTATCATGGACACGTTTTTTATGCCCCTAACACGCCGTCAAGACCATGGTATTATATGGCAGAAAACTTTTCCAGGATTCTAGGATGTTTTGTTAGGTGTTTACCACCACAATATTCCAGCTTTATGACGACTGGCTGTATGTAATTAGACTGGGCAATCCAGTGATTAATACCGTGAGCAAGGTATCGTGGGGGCACGATAGCATACACATGATTGCATCAGCCGAATCACCGCGCCTGACTACAGGATTCATTAAGACGCCTCTTACGACCAAAATGGGTTCCTGGGGACCAATTCGAACCCAGATGAGCCACGGGATTGTTTTTCATGAACCTGTCAGGGAGAGTATACTACGGTAGCTGAGTGGGGTAATAATTGTGCTCACTACAAACGTATACTGAATATAAATGTCATAAAAAAGACCACTTCAAGCGCTGCTATTTCTCTAGGATGTCCTCCAACGTTTGTAAGGTCACCCAGCAGATGCTACTATGTGGCCCAGTGGAACGTGACGTGGGCCGAGGCCAGGCTGGATTGTCAGAGGCGGGGAGCAGATCCAGTGTCCATCAACACTGCTGAAGAACAGGCTTTTGTTCAAAATATATCAAGTAAGTTGACCACCGACATTAAGGAGATCAACATTCGCGTAGAGATTGGCAAAGTTTCAAGACGGCGACTCATTGCCATAACTGTCACCAAGGTTTAGACAAGCATAGAGTGAGAGACCTCTGTCATGTGATTGGTATATTCCGAGCAGCTGCGCATAATACTTGTAACATTAACTACAGGTTTACGGGTAGAATCCCAATGGTCTTCTACAACTTAAGAGGGCTCATTATTCAGGCTATAAGAAACGTCCAACACATGATTGCATGGTGACATAAATCTCTTTGTCTTTTGGTTGCATGGACGTTAAAGATTCCTTCCTATTCATGAGTTCCTCACTCGAAATGTTAGTTGCTAATTTGGTCAAGGAAGGGTCATCCAAATCTAAACACATGAAGCTGACTTTATTTATTCGGTCTTGACGGGCTACCTCTGCTTTTGAGGAAACTATCTACCTTTACGTCGTTAAAAAAGACTTGTTTGATTCCTGTGAAATTAAAAAAATAGTGAAAATAAAATGAAAATGTGAAAATACAAGAGATACAGCTGTTCCTGTGGACAATAGGCCAGCGAAACAGATGTAACGTCATCAAACACGTCATTCCATCGTGCAGCAGCCTGATAATGGGAATGTTCAGAATTAGGTAATATTTGGGGCTGTTTTTGTAAAGATATAAATATCATGAATGCCGTCATCATTCTGCACTTATAGATAGCACTTCCATATGATCAATTCAGGATAATTCCGGGTAGCTCATTCGTCTGAGGCTTCGTAATTCGCTGTGGGTTCCAGAAAGTTCGGGGGTTTAAATCCCAGATTCGTTTCCTCTTTACGGGTTTAACAGCCCCAAACCGTTCTTGTAGCTTTCGTCAGTGGTAAATGTCTGAGACATGGGCTCTTCATGCTTTCCTACCATACCTTTTCAATTGGTTTTTAAATTGTTTTTTGATTTTGAAGAAAATGTTAATGCTTCTATCACACAGCTCCCTTTGCCAATTACTGGACTGGAGGGTACTACGCCCCGGCGACAAATGGATGGGAGTGGGTGGACGGTACTCAAGCCAACTACACTGTATGGTATCCTGATTACCCCCAAAACAATTCTGAACAGTATAACTACCGCATAGGTGCCGGTATTTATTCTCAGGGGCATTTTCTGTGGTATAATTCCAGAGAGACAGAACTTTATTCATTCATTTGTGAAATGGCACATATGTAACAAGGCGTAAAGCACACGACCTGCATTAATGAAAAATCCTCCAAAACATTTTTTGTCTTTTATTTTCATGTCGATCATTTTAACGTAGGGACCGGTATATTTGGGGCGGGGTTTTTTAATGGAGACTGGATATGTCTTCAGCTACAGTGCCAAAATTATTTTTTTTTAAAATTATTAAAACTATGAGCCTAAATTTAAAAAATTCGAAACATCGTTTTTGGCAGACAACTTTCTTTTCTACAGTCTGAAGAGTAATTATGTATTCAAGCATTTTCTAAAACATTATTTTGTTCGATAAAATTCGAATACATAGGAAATATGTGTCTTTTATCTCGAGTGACTTTGCAAAATGTGTCGATTCACGAGATGAAATAAATTCGTTATTTGAAACGACAATACATTGGTTTCAGTTTTTTACTGATTTTCGTGGTCTTGGAAATTGTCAATCAGGCTGACTGAAAGTAGTTTCGGTAAAGGCTGATTTTTCATTCGAATACGATAATGTTATTTTCAGATAATTGCAGTATTTGATCATCATTTCAATCAAAGGACGGTCTGGCCCAGGCTCGATAGTGCACAGAGCGCAGGCATACAGCTGGGATATTGCTGAGTGCAACGTTTAAGTGTCAGTACGTGGCAAAATAAAGGCGCAGCTTTAATATTTAACGATACAGGTGGAAGTCGCAGCAAGTAGTCTCACAGTACCCAGACGTGCAGTTACGTTGTGTACGTCCGAGGTTGTGATTGGCACACTTCACGACGTAATGGAGTAATTACAAAATAATGACCAGATTGGCCAGAATATACACATCATGGCCACATAGGCCAGAATATACACATCATGGCCACATAGGCCGGAATATACACAGCACGATCAAATGGGCCGGAATATACACATCACGATCAAATGGGCCGGAATATACACATCACGACCAAATGGGTCGGACTATACACATCATGGCCACATCGGCTGGAATATACACATCATGACCACGTCGGTTGGAATATACACATCATGACCACATAGGCCGGAATATACACATCATGGCCACATAGGCCGGAATATACACATCATGACCACATAGGTCGGAATATACACATCATGACCACATAGGTCGGAATATACACATCATGACCACATAGGTCGGAATATACACAGCATAACCACATAGGTCGGAATATACACATCATGACCACATAGGTCGGAATATACACATCATGACCACATAGGTCGGAATATACACATCATGACCACATAGGTCGGAATATACACATCATGACCACATAGGTCGGAATATACACATCATGACCACATAGGTCGGAATATACACATCATGACCACATAGGTCGGAATATACACATCATGACCACATAGGTCGGAATATACACATCATGACCACATAGGTCGGAATATACACAGCATAACCACATAGGCCGGAATATACACATCATGGCCACATTGGCCGAATTATACACATCATGGCCACATTGGCCGAATTATACACATCACGATCAAATGGGCCGGAATATACACATCACGATCAAATGGGCCGGAATATACACAGCATGACCAAATTGGTCGGAATATACACATCATGACCACATAGGCCGGAATATACACATCATGGCCACATGGGCCGGAATATACACATCATGACCAAATGGGTCGGACTATACACATCATGGCCACATCGGCTGGAATATACACATCATGACCACATCGGTTGGAATATACACATCATGACCACATAGGCCGGAATATACACAGCATGACCACATAGGTCGGAATATACACATCATGGCCACATCGGCTGGAATATACACATCATGACCAAATGGGTCGGAATATACACAGCATAACCACATAGGCCGGAATATACACATCACGATCAAATGGGCCGGAATATACACATCACGATCAAATGGGCCGGAATATACACATCATGACCACATGGGCCGGAATATACACATCACGATCAAATGGGCCGGAATATACACATCACGATCAAATGGGCCGGAATATACACATCACGATCAAATGGGCCGGAATATACACATCATGGCCACATGGGCCGGAATATACACATCACGATCAAATGGGCCGGAATATACACATCACGATCAAATGGGCCGGAATATACACATCATGGCCACATGGGCCGGAATATACACATCATGACCAAATGGGTCGGAATATACACATCACGATCAAATGGGTCGGAATATACACATCACGATCAAATGGGCCGGAATATACACATCATGGCCACATGGGTCGGAATATACACATCATGGCCACCTCGGCTGGAATATACACGGCATGACCACATCGGTCGGAATATACACATCATGACCACATAGGCCGGAATATACACATCACGATCAAATTGGTCGGAATATACACATCACGACCAAATGGGCCGGAATATACACATCATGGCCACATAGGCCAGAATATACACATCACGATCAAATTGGTCGGAATATACACATCATGACCACATAGGCCGGAATATACACATCATGACCACATAGGCCGGAATATACACATCATGACCACATGGGCCGGAATATACACAGCATGACCAAATTGGTCGGAATATACACAGCATGACCACATGGGCCGGAATATACACAGCATGACCAAATTGGTCGGAATATACACATCATGACCAAATTGGTCGGAATATAAACAGCATGACCAAATTGGTCGGAATATACACATCATGACCAAATTGGTCGGAATATAAACAGCATGACCAAATTGGCCGGAGTATACACAGCATGACCACATAGGCCGGAATATAAACAGCATGACCAAATTGGTCGGAATATACACAGCATGACCACATGGGCCGGAATATAAACAGCATGACCAAATTGGTCGGAATATACACATCATGACCAAATTGGTTGGAATATAAACAGCATGACCAAATTGGTCGGAATATACACATCATGACCAAATTGGTCGGAATATACACATCATGGCCACATGGGTCGGAAAAAAAACATCATGGCCACATCGGCTTGAATATACACATCATGACCAAATGGGCCGGAATATACACATCATGACCAAATAGGCCGGAATATACACATCATGACCACATATATGCGGCCTACTGCTATATATCTCCGTCCTACTGGCATATATCTTCTTCCTACTGCCATGTATATCCGTTCTAATGTCATACATATCCGGCCTACTGCTATACATCTCCGGCATACTGCCATATATCTCCGTCCCACTGCCATATATCTTCTTCCTACTGCCATATATCTCCGTCCTACGGCCATATATATGCGTCCTACTGCCATATATCTCCGTCCTACGGCCATATATCTCCGTCCTACTGCCATATATCTCCTTCCTTCTCCCATATATATCCGTCCTACTGCCATATATCTCCGTCCTACTCCCATATATCTCATTCCTACTGCCATATATCTCCGTCCTACTCCTATATATCTCCTTCCTCCTGCAATATATCTCCGTCCTACTCCCATATATCTCCTTCCTACTGCCATATATCTCTGTCCTACTCCTATATATCTCCGTCCTCCTGCAATATATCTCCGTCCTACTCCCATATATCTCCTTCCTACTGCCATATATCTCCTTCCTACTTACATATATCTCCGTCCTACTGCCATATTTCTCCTTCCTACTTCCATATATCTCCTTCCTACTGCCATATATCTCCTTCCTACTTCCATATATCTCCTTCCTACTGCCATATATCTCCTTCCTACTTCCATATATATCCTTCCTACTGCCATATATCTCCTTCCTACTCCCATATATATCCGTCCTACTGCCATATATCTCCTGCCTACTCCAATATATTTCCGCCCTACTGCCATATATCTCCTTCCTACTGCCATATATCTTCTTCCTAACGCCATATATCTCTGTCCAACTGCCATATATCTCCGTCCTACTGTCATATATCTCCTTCCTACTGCCATATATCTCATTCCTACTGTCATATATCTCCTTCCTACTGTCATATATCTCATTCCTACTGCCATATATCTCATTCCTACTGTCATATATCTCCTTCCTACTGTCATATATCTCATTCCTACTGCCATATATCTCATTCCTACTGCCATATATCTCCCGTCCCTCGTGCACACATCCCCTCCCCCCTCCCCCTCCCCTCCCCGCACCCTAACCATCTCTTATTGTGACTTCACCTTCTGTTTCCGTCCTTCCATCGTTTATCCCAATCACACTCAGAAACTGTGTCTTCATTAAACCAACCCGTCACAAATTACGTCCCTGGCCGCCCAAAGACCCGCGCGAATTAATCCTCAAACCCTGACTTAATTACCCCTACCATCTCCCACCACACCACTTTCTCAGCCGTCTCCATGGTGTAGTGGAAAGAGCGTCTGCCATGCAGAGGTTCGATCCCCGGTGGCGTCATGCCAAAAGCAACGTTAATAGATTATACTTGTTACCCGGCCTGGCGGTCGGCATGACGGGGATAAAACAAGGACTGGTCGTCTCGGAATCAGTATACTGTGTTTCATTGGATATACATGTTAAACTGCGGCATGGTACTAATTATAAATACCCGGCATCAGTCCGGTATTCTGAAGTGTAACACACTGCCTCAGTGCGACCAAGCGTTAACACAGCCCCCCCCCCCCCCCCCCCCCCCCCCCCTCACATCTCTGCGAAGCACTCAGTCCTGTGTGTGTGTGTGTGTGTGTGTGTGTGTGTGTGTAACTGCTGGACACTCAAGATATTAAGTTGAAATTTCAAGTCAGTATTAATATCTTAATATCTTGAAATTCTGTATCTTGAAATTTAAACTTCTTGAAATAGAAGTATAGTATCTTGAAATTTCAACTAAGTATCTTGAAATTTCAAGAGAGTATCGAATTTTTTTTTAAAAACACATGGCCCTAAAAGGTTTCCGTACTTAAGAACATCATGATATTACATACAACACCATTTCTAAAAAAGATTATATGGTAGACATGTGGCTGACATTTCCAAATTTGACGTATTGATCAGTGACAAAAATGTTGTCCGATGCAATTGCCTATTTTGACTCGCGCACTATCTACCGTCTTTTTTTCATGTAAGCAATTGACGTGCCTTTGCATGTGTTTGTGACGAATGCCACCGGTTGGGCAGGATAAGCTCAAATTTTAGCGATCACCAGGTATCATTCCTATTTTATAGTGATTCATAAACACATGGTTACGATATCGAGATCGTACAATCAACTCTGCTTTATGCACAGATTCCTATTGGAGACAGAAATGTTTTGTCACTTTATTAAACTGATCATTGTTAACTGAATAGTTATAAGTGTTGTATAGTTGTAAACAGCCCCATATAACACATAACCAAGTTGAACTAAATACATGTGTGATACGAGGAGTTGATTGTATATCAGTCTAAAGAGAAATACAACACAAACAGCATGAAAGGTATTTCGTTTTTCGGCAACGAGAATATTTGGTGTACTTACCCTTGGACTCTCACAGCCCAGGTGATATGCTCGCTTCCCGTTATGGTCGGTGAATTCCCTGGTGTAACACATCTGTTAGAAACCTACGGAACATGGTGAGACAATGGTTGGACAATACATTGCCTGATGTAAATGTCATTGCCCAGATCGATGCTCATGATGTCAATCACTAGATTGTCAGGTCCAGTCTCGATTATTTACAGACCGACGTCATACGGCTGGAATATTACCCAACGTTAAACAACAAACAAAGAAAACGAATTTAAACATCTCATATTGTGTCAGGAATGTCGACCTGTCAGGGCAACGAGGTCATGAGACAGTGACAGGGACTCAGATGCCGCTGGAGATTATCTTACCTCAATACAGGTTATATTCCACAAATAGAAAGATAAGGTACATGTATATGTGGCCCTTATTAACCGAATATGAGTGTGTTCTATGACTGGCACAAGACGGCTGGCAGTTGTCCCTATTCGGTCGCCGGTGATGCGTCTCTTGTATGGTGGTTTAAAAATAACTGTAAATAAATTAATGCAATGTTGAAATTATAACGGTTCGCAAAGAGAATGCAAGTTCTACCGTGTAGTTTGAGGTCTCTTTATCTGATACCTCTCATTCTACGAAGGAGGCTTCATAATGGGCTACTGGTAACATCCCATCGGGGATTATAGACCGATTCTCAACAGATAGAACCACTGTTCTGGCCCCGATTTCTCGAAACAAACTTAAATTCAAAAACTGACTTAAGCCTGAGTGTTTACTCAAATTTGAGAAAACTCAGCACAATGCATTTCTCGAACCAAACTGAGTTCGATTTTGAACTCAAGTTGAGTTTACAATTTGAGTTAGGTAGGAAGGATTCTTAAGTTTCTTTGTCGGTCATAAAATGGCGCTGTTGAATAGGCGTAGACGCCGTAGGTAGAAACAAAACTCAAGATTGTCAAGGAGATTAGTCGGTAGACAAAATCCTCTCGAGTTCATGGAACCCGAGGAGTTAATCATGAGGTTCCGTTCCGTGCGGTTAGCATTTTATTCATTGTTTCCCTTGTTTGTGAGGAACTTGAACGGTGCTCCAACCAAAGCAGCCCATTACCTGTTTCAACGCCCATGAAAGAAGAGAAATCGTAGAAAGATTGGTTGGTTGGTTTGTTGTTTAACGCCGCACTCAGCAATATTCAAGCTATATTACGGGGTCTGTAAATAATCGAGTCTGGACCAGACAATCCAGTGATTGATATCATGAGCATCATTCCACGCATTCAAGATCGATGACATGCATCAACCAAGTGGATGTAGCCTAGCACCAAGCGATACTTTACCCACACGACGGCGGCACGAAAAGAGCCAGGTTGGGCCAGACAATCAAGTGATAATAACATTGTTTGCATTTTACACTCAAAACTATCAAAGACAACAAGCCCCGTTGGTTGAATGTGTGTTTACAACTTGGATCACACCAGTTGACTTTGGCGTGAGATCTGTTATCACAGTGGACTGAGTGTACTTGTTTGTGTTTCCAGTTGTTTGATGCATGTCATCGATCCCAATTGCGTGGAGCGATGCTCATGATATTAATCACTGGACTGTCTGGTCCAGACTCGATTACTAACAAACCGCCGTCATATAGCTGGAGTATGGCTGAGTGCAGCGTTAAACAACAAACCAACCAACAAACAAACAATCCCGAATAGCGGTTCACCCGGATTATGTTTTCCTGATTTATCAGCACCATACCGGTGCTCGTTGCTTTCGCCAAAGAGAACACGTCTTCGATTTGCATCACTTCTGGCTTTCCTCCCACATTAAGAGGACACGCTTAAATACTCCTCACTATTTGAGAGGGGTCAAGGTTGACTTAAGAACTTAAATATTACAAACGAAAAGGACGACAGACAACTTATTGCTTTTGTATGTTTAAAGTTTTAACTGACACAGCAAACAGCAGACAACCAATAATTTGCAATAAAACGGATTTTCTAGTATTTATTTGTACATATACTCTACGTTGAGAACGACGAACATCTGCTACATCGGGCCTCGGAATGTTGGGTAATTGTTGAGTTATAAATAACTGATAGGGATTTAACTGTATACATATGGAATCGAAAAAAGAAAATGCTTTTTAGAAGACCCTGGATTTCAGACGAAGAAATGGAGTGACAGTGCCATTTTGGAACTCAAAAAGTTCTTGCTCACGTCGTGACATCATGGCCGCCCTGACACTGAAGCCACTTTTTGACACAACTAGCACACGACAGCGACTGAGAACAGTTTGGTCTAGCAGTGCCAACTCAAAGCCCCAAATTGCATTGGGCTTCTTTCTCTGTCTGTCAATATGTAGTACCAGCCCGTCAGTATCAATTTCCCTGGCGCCGAAATATTTCCTGGCACTAAGCCGCACGTCCATGGAGTCACTTGCAATGAAAACACGACTCGCATTTTTGAATTTAGATAGAAATGTCCATAGGTATTTGACAGTGGACAAGGAATTGATTTGAACGCCATCATTAGGAATGGTTGGATTTCTCCTCATTCGTACATGGGCGCAAACTAACTCATCTGTTTTCGGTATTTCACTCATAAACTTGTTTAAGCGTTCTTCAAAATGAAGTGATGGCTTCATGAGAAGGTGCCAAATTGTGTGAAACACTTTACCGCGGTTGGGGTTCCTAAACGGCTCTGGAACAAGATGACCATATTGTGGGCTCTTTTGAATTACTGTGATCGCATCAACATTTGTTTTTAAGAAGATGACATCACAAGGGTGATTGATGTTAAAGTCATGGTTAACCTCGTTAGGATCAAATCTGTCAATCCACCTAAGCACTTCCCAACTCAAACCCAGAAGTTCGCTTTCTCTCACATACCAGTTGACGATATTGGGGATGTAGAAAAGCTTGACATCAAATGGCGTGGTCATGTTGACGCCGAACCGTCGCCCTGTGACATTGGCCAGAAGATATGCAGCAACTATGCCTCGTTGCCTGTCTGCCCAACCTCCACACCGTCCTGCTCTTTCACAAAGGTAGATGATGAAACGTGTTCTAGGAGGCTGGTCAGTGTACGCAATAGTTGTATTCTTCTGGGATTCTGCAACTTTAAAAGTCTTTACAAATGAATCTTGACTTTCATAGGTCACAGTTTTGCCATTGGCAACGTGTCTTGTTTCTTGAGCTAACACGTCATCCCTCGTGTTCACAACTTCTGCTTGTCGTGTCCATTGAGGCCTGGTGGAAAAAATGAATACGTTGAGTATGTTTGTTTTAACTGGAGATTCAGTTACATCACCGCGTGTCGGTTCAATGTGGGAAGTTAGACCAAAACGTTATGGAGATCTTTAGATGTGAATACAGCACCAAACATAATAGATCAGATTCTCTAAAGGAATGGAATCTTGGTCCATCCATGCTGGCGGAAGTATGAAAACTGACACTTGTGCAATCCCAGCCGACACATGACATTGTTGCAGTGTTGAAATATAGTTGATCTGAGATTGCTCAGTTGAAAATATTGAATCAGCATAGTTTTAATATTAGAAAATATATGTGTTTAGATCTAACATTGTTTCAACTTTGAAAGGTAATCTAAAATGTGTGAAGCTAATTTCAGGTGTCCCCCGCCGTTGGTTGGTTGGTTTGTTGTTTAACGCCGCACTCAGCAATATTTCAGCTATATGACGGCGGTATGTAAATAATCGAGTGATTCAGTGATTGATATCTTGGGCATCGATCCACGCAATTGGGATTGATGACATGCATCAACCAAGTCAGCGAGCCTGACCACCCGATCCCGTTAGTCGCCTTTTACGACAAGCATAGTCACCTTTTACAGCAAGCATGGATGGCTGAAGACCTTTTCTACCCCGGAATGTTCACGGGTTGTCCCTCGCCGTGATATTGCTGGAACATACTCACTCACTCACTCACTCACTCACTCACTCTTTGAAATGAAAGTGTTGGACCAAGGGAGATAATGCAGCCTGTGCTGTAAATTCCAAGTGGGAAGGTACAGATTCTTCATTCCATGTGAATGACGTTAAAAGATGGTGCTTGTTGTTACCCTGTCTGGCACTCGACATTAAGGGGCTACAACAAGGACTGGTCGGCTCGGAGTCAGTATACTGTGTCTGAGTGGGGTATTCATGTTAAACTGCGGCATGGTATCTCAGTGGGCTTGCACTATAAATCGGCATCAGTCCGGAATAGTACAAGCACACACACACACACACACACACACACACACACACACACACACACACACACACACACACACACACACACACACATGTTAATGCTGCTTGTACAACATTGTCTATCTAATCATGTTAAACTGCGGCATGGTAAACTACTGCCCAGAAGTTCATTCCCCTTACATGCATGGGCAACGCGTTACGCAACCCGTGTGCACCCCGGTGGTGACTCGTGTGGAGAGAGAGAGAGAATAATTTTTAGTGTCACATGTTATATACACTTCGTGATAGGATATATACAAAACAGTAAAATATAACATCCGGCAAAATATGGCCTACGAGACACTATAAAACGTATCTATCATAAACGATGTTACATGTAGTCCCATAAGCTGAACTTTTAGGCAGTAGTGTATCTCAGTGAGCTACCACTATAAATCGGTACAAGCAGCCACACAAACACACACACGTGCATACACGTCGCTATAAGAGTGCATAATCGCGACGCGACGTTTAACCCCATTTCACCTCACCTCACCTCACCTCACCTCACCTCACCTCACCTCACCATGTGTTCGGAACGGACATCAGATACTTGACATCGTGAGATAGAGGGATGTGCCAAAACACTAAATTGTTTTTAATTATTGATGTGCCAAAGACACTGTTGTGCCTCAGAATATGTCACGAATATTGTAAAGCCATCTACCATATTGATATAACATAAAATAAGCTTCATGATAATATATGTAACTTAATTATGTATATGGGCATACCATGACGTATAGTTGCAGTAGAGCATGATATATAGTTACACAAGAGAATAACTCCCATATAGTACCTGTGTTTGTTGTGAGATGTCATGATATGTAGTTACACAAGAGAATAAATCACATATAGTACCTGCGTGTGTTGTGAGATGTCTATGATATGCAGTTACACAAGAGAATAACCCCCATATAGTACATGTGTCTGTTTTGAGATGTCATTACATGTAGTTACACAAGAGAATAACCCCCATGTAGTACCTGTGTCTGTTGTGAGATGTCGATGATATGCAGTTACACAAGAGAATAAATCCCATATAGTACCTCTGGTCTGTTGTGAGATGTCATGATATGTAGTTACACAAGAGAATAACCCCCATATAGTACCTGTAGTCTGTTGTGAGATGTCCATGACATGTAGTTACACAAGAGAATAACCCCCATATTGTACCTGTAGTCTGTTGTGAGATGTCATGATATGTAGTTACACAAGAGAATAACCCCCATACAGTACCTGTGGTCTGTTTTGAGATGTCATGACATATAGTTACACAAGAGAATAACCCCCATATAGTACCTGTTTCTGTTGTGAGATGTCATGATATGTAGTTACACAAGAGAATAACCCCCATATAGTACCTGTGGTCTGTTGTGAGATGTCATGATATGTAGTAAAACAAGAGAATAACCCCCATATAGTACCTGTGTCTGTTGTGAGATGTCATGACATGCAGTTACACAAGAGAATAACCCCCATATAGTACCTGTGTCTGTTGTGAGATGTCATGACATGTAATTACACAAAAGAATAACCCCCATATTGTACCTGTGTCTGTTTTGAGATGTTGATGACATGCAGTTACACAAGAGAATAACCCCCATACAGTACCTGTGGTCTGTTTTGAGATCTCATGATATGTAGTTACACAAGAGAATAACCCCCATACAGTACCTGTGGTCTGTTGTGAGATGTCATGATATGTAGTTACACAAGAGAATAACCCCCATATAGTACCTGTGACTGTTGTGAGATGTCATGACATGTAGTTACACAAGAGAATAACCCCCATATAGTACCTGTAGTCTGTTGTGAGATGTCATGGTATATAGTTACACAAGACAATTACCTCCATATAGTACCTGTGTGTGTTGTGAGATATCGATGATATGCAGTTACACAAGAGAATAAATCCCATATAGTACCTGTGTCTGATGTGAGATGTCATGACATGCAGTTACACAAGAGAATAACCCCAATATAGTACCTGTGGTCTGTTGTGAGATGTCATGACATATAGTTACACAAGAGAATAACCCCTATATAGTACCTGTGTCTGTTGTGAGATCTCGATAATATGTAGTTACACAAGAGAATAACCCCCATATAGTACCTGTGGTCTCTTGTGAGATGTCATGACATGTAGTTACACAAGAGAATAACCCCCATATAGTACCTGTGTCTGTTGTAAGATCTCGATAATATGTAGTTACACAAGAGAATAACCCCCATATAGTACCTGTGGTCTGTTGTGAGATGTCATGACATGTAGTTACACAAGAGAATAACCCCAATATAGTACCTGTGGTCTGTTGTGAGATGTCATGACATGTAGTTACACAAGAGAATAACCCCCATATAGTACCTGTGTCTGTTGTGAGATGTCATGATATGTTGTTACACAAGAGAATAACCCCCATATAGTACCTGTGTCTGTTGTGAGATGTCGATAATATGTAGTTACACAAAAGAATAACCCCCATATAGTACCTGTGGTCTGTTGTGAGATGTCATGACATGCAGTTACACAAGAGAATAACCCCAATATAGTACCTGTGTGTGTTTTGAGATGTCATGACATGTAGTTACACAAGAGAATAACTCCCATATAGTACCTGTGTCTGTTGTGAGATGTCGATAATATGTAGTTACACAAGAGAATAACCCCCATATAGTACCTGTGTCTGATGTGAGATGTCATGACATGCAGTTACACAAGAGAATAACCCCAATATAGTACCTGTGTCTGTTTTGAGATGTCATGACATATAGTTACACAAGAGAATAACCCCCATATAGTACCTGTTTCTGTTGTGAGATGTCATGATATGTTGTTACACAAGAGAATAACCCCCATATAGTACCTGTGGTCTGTTGTGAGATGTCGATAATATGTAGTTACACAAGAGAATAACCCCCATATTGTACGGGTGGTCTGTTTTGAGATGTCATGATATGTAGTTACACAAACGAATAACCCCCATATAGTACCTGTGGTCTGTTGTGAGATGTCGCCCTGATGTTAAGTAGATGCACGCAAGACAAAGGATGAACAGCATCACAAGGCACATCGCATACCCAAACATACTTCACTGAAACAAAAGAGACATTTCTGAAATACTGTCATTGATTATTTCGTTTATTGTAAACAAAAGTTGGAAAGAAAGACAGAATGACAAGTGGATGCATGTAATATGTGCCTGTCGTGTTTGTCCAAAACAATCCAAACAAAATTAGGGGCGGTCGGTTAGCCTAGTGGTTAAAGCGTTCGCTGGTCAGAGGGAAGGCAGCACCATACATTACATTGTTTCATCTCTATAACGTTGGGCATTGAGATTTCTGGCAATAACCACCAACTGTTATCTCTGCATTGCTGTTATTACTGCGTATATCATAACACTTTCCCCGCCTAACCGATCTTCATTCATGGCACAGTTATTAGAATAATGTTCACCACAACTTCTGCACATTCGAATCAGATCCGTCTGTAAACATCTCCCGTCTCCACTGATTGGTAACCAATCGTAAACCACTGCACAGTCGACGATGATTATTAGTCAAAATATTGATCCCATTCGGGTTTCCGAGCAACGATGCCATAACGGCGTAAACGATATCTAACTGTCTGTGTCGATATCCTATGAAGCCCTTGGAAAGTGTTGGCAGTAATTGTTGCAGTTTCGAACCGTCGCATTTGGGTGGTTAAAATTTAATGGTTACACGTTTTGTTACTGTGAACGTTCACCCATCGTGCCACCTTACATACAGACGTCCTCTATTCCATCATACCAATAGCTTTGTTACGGTCAATTTAGAAAAAAATCGTTGCATGCTTATGACTAACTGTATTGGATAAATCGACGGGTTTTTTTCCGATGGAGATTGTTCCCACTTTGAAAACGATCACATGCCAGGCTACCGATTATGTTGGTATATTTATCCAACAAACTTTCCACTTTTTCATAATTATCCTCTGCAGCACGAGATTGTCATCCCTTCGCTCTGTTTCATAGACTGCATATGGTGTGTGCAACCAAAACACACTTTCATGAAAATTATACAGCAAATCGGCATGACAGTTTCTTTTGTTGCTGAGTATATTAGTGGAGCGGCTTATTGACTAAATTGTGCACTTTGAGTTAAAAGCATCACATTTGGTACACGGGATCTTCATCCCAGCACAAACATTTATCTCTTTAGGACCATTCGGTACTTTCCAATATGGCCGCCAAGTCAAAGATGGCCACCAAAATTATCCTCATATATATATATCACATAAAGAATACAACCACAATGATCAAACATATCATCCAGAGTTGTACATTGAATTATACGTATCTCTGTCACCTGAGTTTGGTTGCAACCGTTGCCACATTCACAAAGAGGTGTGCACACAAGACCTGCAACAACACTTGTAGTTTAATCCAGGGCGGCTCGTCAGAATCCGTTGGAGTTTTAAGCCAACACTACGGAGCTGGATCTCTTTCAAGGGCCTGATCCCATGCGTTTACAACCTGGTAGGCAATTTGCTTGGTGTGTTCATACAGTGTTGAAGCTGTTGGTTGAATAATCTCAACTAAAATGTCCCGTTCGATGAGCAGTGTCTGAAATGCTTCAGTGACTTCTGTGGTAACTATCCATGCGTTCCATGCCGTCTTTTTGCCGTTGCTTGCAAAGGACACTTGGTAACACCAGGTAAATGTGTGAAAGGCACCAAGAGCTTTGGCTACATCTTCACCAATTCCTGAAACAATACCATGCATCGCAATATATCTGAACGTTTTCCCTGTTCTGGTCGCGATCCACAAACGTGACACACCATGTTCATGGAATATAGCAGTGACAAGGGCAAGTACATCACTGTCCATAGTTCTAAGCAAAATCCGTCTGTGCCCATGGTGCGACGAATCAATGGCATGCAAGAACATTCAAGTGTCTGCCTCTTCGTGAAAACAAGGAACAATAGAACCCATATCTGCAGTTACCTTGTTTGTCAGAACCAGATTCCCACGTGTGGCAACTATTTGTGTTTCTGTGTCCTAGGACGCTATCAGTTCTGTCAAAAAGCTGAATAGTTCACCTGTGTTGTCCGATGATATAAAAAAAGACACCCTTTATTCTGGAATCCTATTGTTTGAACACGTCTTCTTGGACCAATACCTCTGTTGATTCTTGTGGTTTCCTTCATTCTGTGTGGAAAGTATACATCCCAAATGACATCAACATTCGGTACTTGTACATAGGGTTGAGATACAAGTTGTGAATAGTCACCAAAGGTCATGCATTCAAAATATATATTCTCAATTGCAGCTTCATCAATCAGAACCGCATCGACCTGAGGAGGCCAAGTTGTGCTTTCAACAAAAGTCTTCAGGCATGACTTCAGATCAGATTTGGTGCCAGAACGCATTTTCCCATGGTGCCAAATGTTGGTGGTTCACAATGATTCTCGTGTTTAAAGAACGTGTAAAAAATTCCCTTGACGCACCTGACATGACACATACAGTTTTTCAGTGCTGTTTTCCTTCCTTTAAATTGATGTTTCCTTCTTTCTGTCAACTGAACAAGGGTAGATTGTTTTTTCTTGATTGATTTATGTATATTTCTCTTTCGAGTCTTTCATCTACAAACACAGGAAACTGTTTTTCACCAATGTAGCACAACAGACAAACACGGCTTATTTTGCATTGGGGACTCCAATAGGTACTTTAATGGTTTACGATCAGTTTTGATCACAAACTCTGCATTATGCAAGTAATGGTCAAGCTTCTGTAGGCCAAAATGTATCGCATATGCTTCTTTATAATCATTCTTTCTCTATGGTCGCCCAGCGTGTCTGTGTGTCACTCAGCTTGTGCGACAGAAAATGAATAGGCTTCTCAGTCCCGTCATCACTTATAATTATTTGGGCTAGACAAGCACAAATACTGCTATCACTCACATCCGTATATAGGATGTAGGGTTTGTTTGGGTCAGGATACGTCAGCAACAGTATCACTGTAAGACTCTGTTTCAGGAAATCAAAACCTCGTTGGCATTCCTCTGTCCAGGAAAATCTGGCATATTTCTTTGTTAACCTCACAATTGGTTCAGCGATCTTTGAGAAGTTGGGAATGAAGCGACGATAATAGTTGCACCTACCAATGAAGCTTCTGACCTCTTTGACAGATGTCGGGGCTCCCATCGACCGTATGGCTTCCACTTTCTGCTCCTCAGGCTTGATCTATGCCTGCCTACTTCGATCCTAAGTCTATGAGAGCTGCATCTAAATTGTGCTAAACTTATTCTAAACCTTTTAAAGTTGATGTCAAACAAATAGTATTCTGGGGAAATTGTTGTCTTGAAAAGCTTGTAATAATTGCATTTTTCTGAACTTAAAACATGCGATGCCCATTCTGGTTGATCACGAAGCCTAAGTAATTCGTTTCAGATTGGGCAAAGCGACACTTGGAAAGTTTAATTTTTAGTGAGTGTTGTCTTATTTGCTCAAAAACACTTTGGATGTGAGACATATGATCATTTAGAGTTTTTTAAAAGATCAAGATGTCATCTAGATATGCTATGGCAAATGCTTCTAGGTCTTGTAGTACCTCATTCATGAGTTCCATGAAGATTGATGGAGCATTACAGAGACCAAATGGCATGACCGAGAATTCAAACAGTCCACGATGGCATGCGAACGCCGTCTTTTCCTTGTCCTTTTCGTCCATCAAATTCTGCCAGTACCCAGACTTCAAATCTAGGGTTGTGAAGTACCTAGAATCCCCTAATTGCGTAAGTATGTCATCAATCAGCGGGAGAGGCGTTGAGATTGGCCTTGTAATTTTGTTCAGTGACCTGAGGACGACACAGAAACGTTTGCTGCCATCTTTCTTCTCAACTACTACAATGGGGAAGCTCCATGGTGACCTTGATCTTTTAATGATCTTTGCATCCAACATGTCATTAATGGCCTTGTCAACCACTTTTCTTTTGTTAAGTGGTTGGATGACATTAACTATGTAACGTTAGTACATGTATCAGACATTCTGTAAAGACCAATACTCAACTTGATAAGGGGATGGTCACCTGTTTCAATTTTCATTTGGACCGTGTTTGTATGGCCTAGGTCCAAATCGCTTGCAGCAAAAAGATCCCTATGTCTATCTACTAAGCTTTGTATCTTCTCTTTATGCTCTTGTGGGGTGTCAACATCCTGTGATGTGTCATTGAGAGGTGATTTGGAGTCCGGTCCTCATTGGGGGTAGTTACCCTTGGTTTGCCTGTTCTTGGTCTGTCTGGTGTCTACCCGGTCTGTCTGTAACGTTTCACCAGGTTAGTTTTAGGATAGGATAGGATAGGATAAGTTATATTCCATACTGAAAGGCCTCAGGCTCATAGTACAATTCTGTTTTCGGGAGTGGTTACAGATCCGTTTAACAGGTCATATTCTAATTGACATAGCATGATAAATGAACATTGATAGATTTTTTAGAGTATCTTTATCAGTTGTTGACATGATCGTTGTAATATTTGTATAGTGGGATGTACATAACCAGGCAGATCAATATATTTTCTTCTAAGGTGGTCGTATTTTGGACAAACTAACAGAAAATGAAACTCATCTTCAATCACATTTAAATCACATTGCTCACATATTCTCAATTCTCTGTCTATGTTTCTATGCCTGCCTACTTCGATCCTAAGTCTATGAGAGCTGCATCTAAATTGTGCTAAACTTATTCTAAACCTTTTAAAGTTGATGTCAAACAAATAGTATTCTGGGGAAATTGTTGCCTTGAAAAGCTTGTAATAATTGCATTTTTCTGAACTTAAAACATGCGATGCCCATTTTTGCAAGTATATATCCTTAAGTCTCTGGCGTAAAGAAACTAAAAATGAATCTGGATTGTTTGGTACACATTGATTACGCCAAACATACCCATAGCCGCAATCATTTAATAACGACTTTACATCATATACCCAATTGTGGCTTCCATGTTTTTCATACAATAACATCATATTGTAACATTTTCTAGGTAATCTATCAATAGGCATTTTAAGAATCTTGAACCAATACTTGAGAATTCTAATATGCTGAAATATGTAAAGTGGTACACGTCCACATTCACCATATACCATAACACTCGATGTAGAGTTTTTTACACCAAGGAATCGTTTACAAGCATATAGATGGACCAGTTCAATAGTTCTGTATTAAGTATGCCCCCAGACCTCTGCTCCATATAATTTTTGTATCAAATATTTTCAAAAAGGTCAGTGAGAGATCAGTGAACGTTTTCAAACTATGTAAGATTCCCATTAGTATCTTTTTTGCCTGCATTGCTGCATTACTGGTGTGGTAATTCCACGTTAATCTGCCTGTGAAGGTTACTCCCAGATATTTATAAGAAGTGACAATTTTTAACGGTTGTGAGTTGAAGAACCATTTTTCCCTACCTGATAGTTTATTTCCCTTTTTGAAAACTATCACTTTCGTTTTCTCAGTGTTCACTTGGAGTTTACAATTCGAACAGTACAGCTCCAGTTGTTAGTTACAGAAACATGGGAGCAACCAAAAGTTCTAGCAATGTGGGCACGGGTGGCTCCAATCTGTATCATATACAGGGTCCTCTGGCGTTGTTCGTGTGTCAGTCGTGGCATATCTGTGGTGTTTTTTCTATCAGTGTGATGTCGTCCGTATCATTCATATACACTTATTACACGTGTAGTTTCGGCCGCTCAAGCGGCTTGTTTTTCACTTTTCGCAATTTCTACAAACTGTATGGAAGTGTATGTACCACGGACGTGTATCACTTTCTGCACAGAGCATTGTTGTGTTTGGACGATGCGTTGTGCATTGATTTAGTTTGAACTTGTGTTTTTCAATTTCATTTTTAAAGTAGTTAAGTTTCTTTTGGTCGTCTGTATATATGAGAAGCTGACAAGAACGACTGTGAAATTCCTGGTCAAGCGACGTCTGCTGCAAACAAAACCGATGTCCAACCACTATATTGTAACCAATCTCCTATCGTTTCTGAGGCCTGACATTTCAACGTATAAGCCACCAAACATCATGGTCATGACATTGTGATCTTCTCCATATGTGAGTGAGTGAGTGAGTTAGGTGTAACGCCGCTTTTAACAGTCTTCCAGTTATATCAGCTAAATGTGGGAGGAAAGCCCGAAGTGATGCAGGTCTCAGACGTATACCAACGGTGAAACCCACGAGCACGGGTATGGTGCTGACAAACCTAGAAACATAATCGGGACGCACCGGGATTCGAACCCACAATCATAGGTTTCTGGCGTGCTAAGGGATGCAACTCTGCACAGCGAATCGCGGCGCCTTAGACGACTGGGCCACCCGTGCCCACTCTCCATATGAATTGATTGAATGTAGCTACTGGTGTCTGACACGCATTAACTTGATCAACTTCTTCTTTGATGACATTTAATGAATGATTTATCTCTGCCACAGATATCTACTGTAACATATGTGTGTCATTTATCGATAAGTTTCACAACTATGTAATTGCAATAAAAATAAATGTCGATGAAATGACGGCCACGGTTTTTCAATCATTTGATACCTTAAAATTAACCATTTAAATATTTGTGTTCCCTTTTTAAACATATTTACTCATATCAAAGTAAATTGGTTTCATAGTATTAAGTAAGTTTTTCAGCAGGCAGAATTTCAGGCATAAAATGCCGGCCATATTCGAAATGGCGGCCAATAAACTTGAAACAAATTTAATAAACATTCCTCCCCACTTATCCCCTACATTGCTATTCTTGAGGACATCTCGTCACCATCGCAATGTAAAATACCTCATTTGCCGACCCGTGAAGATCCGGTGTAGAATAGGTCTTCAGCAAGCCATGCTTGCCGTAAAAACTTGAAACAAATTTAATAAACATTCCTCCCCACTTATCCCCTACATTGCTATTCTTGAGGACATCTCGTCACCATCGCAATGTAAAATACCTCATTTGCCGACCCGTGAAGATCCGGTGTAGAATAGGTCTTCAGCAAGCCATGCTTGCCGTAAAAGGCAATTATGTTTGTCGTAAGAGGCGACTAACGGGATTGGTGGTCAGGCTCGCTGACTTGGTTGATGCATGTCGTTGTATCTGTCTGGTCAAAACTAGAATATTTACACTACGCCGTCATATAGCTGGAATATTGTTGAGTGTGGCGTTATAAACAAAAAAAAACAACAACAAGCAAACAAACCTCAAAAGGCCGATGCACTCTGCTGTTTCTTGACATTAAGCCGCTCCACTGTACACTGTATATCACAACACAAAACAAGGTGAGGTGAAATGGGGTTTAACGTCGCGTCCAAGATTATTGCACTTATATAGCAACGTGCATGTACGTGTGTGTGTTTGTGTGGCTGCTTGTACTAGTCCGGACTGATGCCGATTTAAAGTGCTAGCTCACTGAGAAACCATGACGCAGTTTAACATGAATACCCCACTCAGACACAGTATACTCCGAGCCGACCAGTCCTTGTTTTAGCCCTTTAATGCCGAGCGCCAGACAGGGTAACAACAAGTACCATCTTTTAACGTCTTGTGGTATGACGCGGCGGGGATCGAACCCCGGACCTTCCGCTCTCCGGGCGGACGCTCTACCACTAGACCACGGAGGCGGTCCAAAACAGAACAAAGTTGAACTAACCTTTCCCTTCGCGAAATATACACTTTTTGTCTTCTTTCCTGAGTTACCCTTCACAATTGGTGAGAACGTAAATTTGTCAACACAGCTAGAAGCGATCTGATGCTGTGCATGAGATCCAATGGAAATCGCCAAGCCCCGAACTCTTTATATAGATTTTCAGTTGAAAGTATATTTTTTTTTCTGGATTCGTTGAGATGATAAATTATCAGTTTTATATCCAGCGTAATGATTTTGTATCAACTGAGCAGTGACGTATGACGATTTGAATCAGTCACATTGATACGCCTTCCACATCATCAATAATCAGCATATAAACACAATGTCCGGTTTGTTTGTTGTGTTAGAAAATTGACAAACTTGCCGACTTTACAAACCCTAACCAGTTTCATAAACATCCATAACAATAGCTATCGAAGACAATGTCAAAGTGATTTGGAAAGCGCAGGGTTCTGATCATTACGTCCGTGTAAAAACATTCTCAAGTGATCAATATTCAAGCCACAATTTACATGTCGTGTATCAACGTTGAAATTACACTGATTTTTAGTTGGACTTTTAAGTTGAAATAATTTTAAAATGTTGACGTTAAATCAACCTTAGATATCAATGTTAAATTTTGGTTTGAAATTGATAGGATATTGTTGAATTGATACATACAGCTCTACATATAGCACTGCATTATGCCGAAACGGTTCCCGGAATCTTACTTCGAGGTGCACCTTTCTATATGCTATCGTCCCGATATGGCTAAAATATTGCGACGTTATCTGATTTTAAAGTCTTTGAGGTTGGTGGTGAGCATTCAGTGGGCTAAAGTCAAATCCCTCACCACCAACCTCAGAGACTTCAAAATCAGAAAACTACAAGAAGCAATCAACATCAAAAGACTCCAACCGTCAATCAACCGTGACCAAGGCTATTGCATACCCCCGGCGCACCATCAACATGCTTCTCCAGTATAACCACATCTGATATCTGCTCTCCTGCATAAATATTGTCTCCTACCTGTATATATATTTGTCAACCATACTCTGTATATCACTTGCTTGTTAGCGGTGTTAGAACCTAGACCGAAACGTCGCTCTTAATTGTAATAAAAAGTTGTTCATCCATAAATGTTTATCCTTATAGCACTCCAACTTCTAAATGCCTATCAAAGAAAAGATACTTAATACTTTGTCTTAAAGTATGAACTAATTCGTAAAATAGTACAGTGCAATCTACCAGAACGTAGAATGTACATATACAGTGAATTCTAAATAGCTAAATTGACAGATTTGGTTTCACTTCCAATCCCATAAAACACTGGATTTAAACTCCAACCTTTAAAATAGATGCAGTATATGTTCAATGGGATAGGCACAAGACAATGATGCGTTGTCTGAGATGTATCTTTCAACCGAGTCTGAGGTGATAAAGGATTATGTGACAGAATCTGGCACCATGGTTTGGGGAACTGTATATTTGTAACATTGTCCAAGTTTTATCATCCTTTGGTTTCCCAGTCAGGTATCTATATCAGGTAACTATTCCAATTCTTTATGGTATCCGGTAGGAATGACTAACTATTCTGTTCTACATTGGTTCGATTTCTTAAAATGTAATCACTTACAGCAGAGGCGTCTTGTGGGGTAAAGCCAGAAAGATAATCAGGCGTTAAACCGATTTTCCATCTTCTAAAATAGTGCCTAATCTTCCTTTGGCGAAATTAGTTTCTCTATAAAGTTTCTCATGGCTTGTTCCCCTTGTAGCCCCACACATAGTCCGTAATGAATCTAAGTGTAAACTTTCTAGGATTTTTGTTCTTGATACACTTATCCCAAATGTGGCAGCAATAATCAAATATGGGCAATATGAAGTCTTGTACATAACTTCTAACGATTTCCGTGAAAGGAGGTATTTAACTGAGTGAGTGAGTGTGGTTCACGGCGGGAGACACCAGAAAGGTATTGAAGACTTCCAAGGTATTAATCACAGGGCTTGCCTTGTTAACTCTATCGTCCATATGATAATGCCATAAACAACCTGGCTGAAATATACTCATCCAAAAAGGAAACGCAACACGGTTATTAAAACAAACGGACCAAGAGGTGCTAAATTAAGAGGTTTGATGTGTTATAGTGTCTGTGACAAATTTACCGGATCAAAATGATCACAACAAGGACATGCAAACCATTAGTCGGGAAACACGTGCGATTCGGAAAAACACACCGAGTGCATTAACAACAGGGCCATGGAAATGCACGTACTGCACGTTTAGCAGCAGCAGTATGCCCGGTATCAAAGTGCAGGGGTTTTGATAGCCTGGCATCTGCGCCAATCGAATAGTCACAAGATTAACAGAAGTGGAAAGAAACAACGTCATAGGCCGCTTACAGGCAGGAGAATCCCGATCAGCTGTAGCCAAGGTTTTTAAGTTAGCGCCCAGGACCATGATAGACTATGGGATCGGTTTCAACAGCATGGGTCAACACGTGATCGGCCAAGGGTCGGGACGACCAAGAGTAACCACCCCCGCCCAAGATCGCTACATCCGACTGCGCCACCTACGTGAAAGGACGACCACAGCCACCTCAACCGCATCTCAAAAACCCAGACTGCACAGAATCTCCGACCAGACCGTACGAAACCGTTGAAGAGCAGCAGATCTACGAAGCCGTCTTGTCCGACGCGTCATATTGAGTCGACAACATCGTCAACAACGACTGCATTGTTGTCGTCAACACAGGGTATGGTCTCAACTGCGATGGAGAGATGTCTGGTTCAGCGCCGAATCAAATATTTTCCTCCGTCGAGGGGATGGAAGAGCACGGGTCTACAGACGTCGGGTATAACGTTACGCCGGAAACTGCTTACAGGAAGTGGACAGGTTTGGTGGGGGTAGCATTATGATGTGGGCTGAGATCTCTCATCATGGCAGGGCAGGTTTGGACCATATCCAGGGCAATCTTGCGGCTCAACGATACATCAACGAAATTTTCCTACCACACGTCCTTCTAATTGCAGCCAACGGCAACGGTGTATTCCAGCTGGACAACTCTTGAACGGGTACAACACGGATGGCAAGAGCCTGTCTCCACGACAACAACGTTGATGGTCTCCTCTTTCCCTTATGCCCGGATTTGAAGCCAATCGAGCACCTGTGGGATGAATTGGACAGACGGCTACGCCGACGTCAACCACAACCCCAGACCTTGCGGCAGTTGGTTTTTGCGTAACAGGCCAAGTGGGCTATCATTCTCCAGGATGTGTTTTGCATACTCGTCTCTTCCATGGGCGGTAGATGCCAGGCCGCTATGGATTCCAACGGGGGACATACGCGTTATTGATGGTAGTTGACCTTCTTCTGCGACTACAAGATGACGGAGATGACTACAATCACCAAGTGTTCTCTTCACAACATGAAGCTCAATATCTTGTACGGTTCCTCGTATAAATGTATGTTCCTATTACACACAAATCTGGATTTGCGTCTCTTTTTTAAAGAATATATGTCTATATCCTAACCATGTTTGGAATTGCTTAAAACCTAAACATGTTCATAATCTAAACGTGTTTACAACCAAATTGTGTTTCGAATATTAATATTCATGATTTAAATGTTTGTCAGTTTTACGGTGGTTACCAAAGGATAGCATCAATACCGAGGACTCCAATGTTAACACTTGTCAGATCAAATAAATATCTATCTTCAATCCACGACTCGTGCATGCTTATGTATTTATCAAGTAAAATGTAAAAAAATATCAACTATTTGATATAATAATATGTTAAGCGTTGAAGATATTATTAATATGAAGATTATGTTTCTGATCATTTCAGACTTGTCATTGATTTCATTGCCCTGTGAAATGTTCCCAAAGCCCTTTGTCAGTTTTATGTACCAATTTTAACGACAGTTGTCTGTCTCTGTAGACTTGTGAAAGAGTGGGGTACAGAATGCCACCATTCAATAAATTCCCACTCTTATTAGAATCAGTTCTTACTCGATGCTGCTAAATATTTGAGGACATCCCTTTGCAGGTCATTAACTTAATGTAATAACAATAAGAAGATCCATTTGTGTAAGTGGCATCACAATTTGCACTCAATAACGTTGTCCTAAAATGATTTTGCAAGACTTATTTTCTTTCTTTTTCATAGAATCATTTACACAATTTCCTCCCTTAACTCATAGAAGATATTTGCAGGGTAACCAAAATATTGTTGAAGTGTCATCAAATTATTACTTCATAAGTGAGGTGAGCTACAGAGCCTTGTGGCTCTATTTGTATACTACGTTAAGTAGACCCGTGAAGATCCTGTGTAGAATAGGTCTTCAGCTACCCATGCTTGTCGTTAGAGGCGACTAACGGGATCGGGTGGACGGCTCGCTGACTTGGTTGATGCATGTCACCGTATCCCAATTGCGTGGATCGATGCTCATTGTGTCAATCACTGGATTGTCTGGTCCAGACTCGATTATTTACAGACCGCCGTCATATCGCTGGAATATTGCTGGATGGGAACCTGAACAACAAACAAACAAAACTATTTTAAGTAATAAGCACAATCTCCTGCACGTTGTCAACATAATATCGAAAGCTGTGTGTGGACTACTGTGCAGCAATCGTCATTGTTCGATTGCCTGTACACAGCTGGTACGCGCCTGGTACGACCAAAGCAGTAAGCAGGAGTATTACGTTTGACAAAAAAATCAATGGGTCTATCTAGAAACGTAAAATTTATGGATCTAGGATTTGTAGGTTTACCGATTATATCATTATTTCATAGGGGCCTTTTTCGAACAGTTATTAGATAGAATTATGTGGCCGTGCGACGGAGATATATGACAGTGAGACGGATATATATGGCAGTAGGAAGGAGATTCGGATATCTCCAAATACTGATATACCAATCCATATTCTCCAACATACTAATATACCATTTCATATTCTCCAACTTACTACAATACCATTCCATATTCTCCAACATACTACAATACCATTTCATATTCTCCAACAGACAACAATACCATTCCATATTCTCCAACATACTACAATATCATTCCATATTCTCCAACATACTACAATACCATCTCCACTACTATACTATCTATCCGTTCTACTGCCATATATCTCATTCCTACTGCCATACATTTTCGTCTTACTGTCATATATCTCCGTCTTACTGCCATATATCTCCGTCTTACTGCCACATATCTCCGATTAACTGCCATATATCTCCGTTTACTGCCATATATCTCCGATTAACTGCCATATATCACCGTCTTACTGCCATATATCTCCGATTAACTGCCATATATCTCCGTCTTACTGCCACATATCTCCGTCTTACTGTCATATATCTCCGTGTTACTGCCATATACCTTCGTCCTACTGCCATATATCTCCGTCCTTCTGTCATACATCTCCGTCTTACTGCCATATATCTCCATCCTACTGTCATACATCTCCGTCCTAGTGCCATATATCTCCATCCTACTGCCATATACCTTCGTCCTACTGCCATATACCTTCGTCCTACTGCCATATATCTCCTTCCTAGTGTCATACATCTCCGTCCTAGTGCCATATATTTCCATCCTCCTGCCATATACCTTCGTCCTACTGCCATATATCTCCGTCCTAGTGTCATACATCTTCGTCCAACTGTCATATGCGACCCGTGAGGATCCGGGGTTGAATTGGTCTTCAGCAACCCAAACTTGCCGTAGAAGGCGACTATGCTTGTCGTAAAAGGCGACTAACGGGATCGGGTGATCAGGCTCGCTGACTTGGTTGATACATGTCATCGTTCCCAATTGCGTGGATCGATGCTCATGATATTAATCACTGGATTGTCTGGTCCAGACTCGATTATTTACAGACCGCCGCCATATAGCTGGAATATTGCTGAGTTCGGCGTTAAACAACAAACTAACCAACCAACCAACTGTCATATACTTCCGTCCTACTGCCATATATCTCCGTCCTACTGCCATATATCTCTTTCCTATTGCCATATATCTCCGTCCTACTGCCATATATCTCAGCCCTACTGCCATATATCTCCGTCCCACTGCCATATATCTCCGTTCCACTGCGATATATCTCCGTCCTAGTGTCATGTATATCCATTCTACTGCCATATATATCCGTCTTACTCTCATATATCTCCGTCCTACTGCCATATATCTCATTCCTACTGTCATATATATCCGTCCTACTGCCCTATATCTCCTTCCTACTGCCATATATCTCTGTTCTACTGCCTTATATCTCCGTCCTACTGCGATATATCTCCGTCCTACTGCCACATATATCCATCCTACTGCCATATATCTCCACCCTACTGCCATATATCTCCGTCCTACTGCCATATATCTTTGTCCTAGTACCATATATCTCCGTCCTACTGTCATATATCTCCGTCCTACTGTCATATATCTCCGTCCTACTGTCATATATCTCCGTCCTACTGCTATATATAACATCCTACTGTTATATATCTCCGTCCTACTGACATATATCTCCGTCCTACTGGCATATATCTCCGTCCTACTTCCATATATCTTTGTTTTAGTACAATATATCTCCTTCCTACTGTCATATATCCCATTCCTACTGCCATATATCTCCTTCCTACTGCCATATATCTCCGTCCCTCGTGCACACGTGCATGACGGGGATAAAACAAGGACTGGTCGTCTCGGAATCAGTATACTGTGTTTCAGTGGATATTCATGTTAAACTGCGGCATGGTACTAATTATAAATACCCGGCATCAGTCCGGACTAGTACAATCTGCCACACACATACATGTATATAAACACCACACACACATCCATGCGTGCATGCACGTCGCCAAATAAGTGCAAGAATCGTGAACGGGGCGTTAAACCCCATTTCACCTCACCTCTCCCCCCCCCCCCCCCCCGTCTTGTTGACCCCCACACGGCCCGCATATGTTTGATTCAGGCAGGTGTAAGCACATATCTATATCTCCAGCGCTATTCTGAAGTGTAACACACTGCCTCAGTGCGACCAAGCGTTAACACAGCCCCCCTCACATCTCTGCCAAGCACTCAGTCCTGTGTGTGTGTGTGTGTGTGTGTGAACTGTGTGCCGAAGCGCTGAGTAATCCTTTCCTCTGCTCGGCTGATATCCAACCATCCCACACGAACAAGGACGCTGGCTGAACGGGAAAACACCTGTTCGTATTACTGCTGGACACTCTAACTGGACAAAAACACGTGGATTAATACTTACGTGTTTGTGCAGCATTAACGTTTACCTGTGTGTTCTGACCAGGTAAGTACATTCAACTATTTGCTAAGGGGCGTTGTTGCATCCCCATGAACTGTTGCAGTATATAAATAGCTACAGAGGCTACGTTTGTTCAAAGAGAATGTTTCGTAGAGATGTAGAGGACAACTTAGCAGAACATTGTGAAGGTTTTGGAAAAGCATTGGCGGAAGGAAGGACAGATTGCTGTCTCTCTGGTAGTGTTATCCGACAGGGGCGGGGCTGTCAGACTGGCAGAAGCATTCGAGGGTGGTGAATATATACGTGGCTTTTACCGTGTGTGGGTGGGGAGGGCGATAGGGCTATCGACAGGGAGACGGGTGAGCGGCTGGGATGGGAAAAACACAAGTAATACCACCAGTCATTATTATCGACATCTGTCCTATTCTCATGAATTTGGTTAACTGGTCAAAGGCTGTTTTATACGTGTTTATGCATCATCCAACTATATTTGGCATCGTATTTTCTCTGTAGAACCACGGACCTATATATACAAGTCCGTGGTAGAACGTATTCCCACTAACACTAACATCCTTTAGCAGATCTATCCGCCTGTTTCTCGTTGTCCCAACCTAAAAGTCGTTTGAGCCCATGTCTCGCTGCAATGAGCTGCCAAACCAATACTTACAGTGTATAATTGTTCCATCAGTGTTATCAACGAGCGTCAAATGTGACCAGGTGGAAAATGCATCGACGTTCTCTCCGTCTTATAGTATCGACTGACGTGTAGTGTGTTCAGGCGTGTGGATGTTAGTGTGTAGTGTGTTCAGGTGTGTGGATGTTAGTGTGTAGTGTGTTCAGGTGTGTGGATGTTAGTGTGTAGTGTGTTCAGGTGTGTGGATGTTAGTGTGTAGTATGTTCAGGTGTGTGGATGTTAGTGTGTAGTGTGTTCAGGTGTGTGGATGTTAGTGTGTAGTGTGTTCAGGTGTGTGGATGTTAGCGTGTAGTGTGTTCAGGTGTGTGGATGTTAGTGTGTAGTGTGTTCATGTGTGAGGATGTTAGTGTGTAGTGTGTTCAGGTGTGTGGATGTTAGTGTGTAGTGTGTTCAGGTGTGTGGATGTTAGTGTGTAGTGTGTTCAGGTGTGTGGATGTTAGTGTTTTCTGGTGTGTGGATGTTAGTGTGTAGTGTGTTCAGGTGTGTGGATGTTAGTGTGTAGTTTGTTCTGGTGTGTGGATGTTAGTGTGTAGTGTGTTAAGGCGTGGAATGTTAGTGTGTAGTGTACTGTCCCGGCTGGTGTGTAGTGTGGTCAGGTGTGTGGATGTTAGTGTGTAGTGTAGTCAGGTGTGTGGATGTTAGTGTGGAGTGTATTCAGGTGTGTGGATGTCAGTGTGTAGTGTACTGTCCCAGCTGGTGTGTAGTGTATTCTGGTGTGTGGATGTTAGTGTGGAGTGTATTCTAGTGTGTGGATGTTAGTGTGTAGTGTACTGTCCCAGCTGGTGTGTAGTGTAGTCAGGTGTGTGGATGTCAGTGTGTAGTGTATTCTGGTGTGTGGATGTCAGTGTGTAGTGTACTGTCCCAGCTGATGTGTAGTGTATTCTGGTGTGTGGATGTCAGTGTGTAGTGTATTCTGGTGTGTGGATGTCAGTGTGTAGTGTACTGTCCCGGCTGGTGTGTAGTGTATTCTGGTGTGTGGATGTCAGTGTGTAGTGTACTGTCCCGGCTGGTGTGTAGTGTATTCTGGTGTGTGGATGTTAGTGTGTAGTGTATTCTGGTGTGTGGATGTCAGTGTGTAGTGTATTCAGGTGTGTGGATGTCAGTGTGTAGTGTACTGTCCCGGCCAGCGTGTAATGTGTGAAGCTTCAGAATGTAAGGAGGGATAACGGAAGCCTGTGTTGATCCTCTCCACGCACCAAGCCGCTGTATGTGTACCTGTTCCCGTAGCTGTGTCAACATCGTTGTCGTTACAGACTCTATAAACTGTGTCAGGTCAAACGAAGGTCATCACCTCCCCCCCGCCCCCATCGGCGTTACACCTGCATTTCCATCTTGTCCCTTCTTCACGCTCAACCATCAACAATGCGCATATCGTGTACATGCGACCATCTTCCATCCGCCCTCCCTTCAAGTAACTCTCTCCACTCACTGCGCGCATTGTATGTTTATTTGTATAAATATATTTTAAAACCCTGCATAAATCTAACGCCATACCCCTGCTCTCCCCCCTCCTCTTCAAGTCGATCGCTTCAACCACTTCACGTATTGTAAGCTTACTTTAAAAAATGCACCAGTCCTGCATCACTGTGCTGCCATCCCGCCTCCTCCCCCTACAAGCTACTCGCTTCATCTACAACATAAACCACGTGGTGTAATGGAGGGTGACAGGCACTAAGGGTTCGACATGGTCCAATTGAGCAGTGTGGGTGATAAGACAGGGGGTATGACACCATCTCCTCCCCTCACCCCTCCCTACCACCGTGCTGATGTGTACATGTACATCCAGCACCCAACCAACGCAATCCCCCTACCCCCCCCCCCCCCCCCCCCCCCCCCCAATCCTCAGCCCGCCTGCCTTTGTTCACTCGTTTCATCCACTGACGTACGTGTACACGTACAACCTTGCTACGGCGCCCTCTTCTATCCCGCAATGTAAACTCGTTTATCTGAACGATGGATGGCTCCACTCTGTCTAGGGGGCACGGGGTGGCCCAGTCGTCTCAGGCGCCGCGATTCTCTGTGCAGAGTTGCGTCCCTTGGGCAGAAACCTATGATTGTGGGTTCGAATCTCGGTTCTCCCCGATTATGTTTCTAGGTTTTTCAGCACCATACCCGTGCTCGTGGGTTTCACCGAAGTGGTAAACGTCTGAGACCTGCATCACTTCGGGCCTTCCTTCCACATTAAGCTGACACCCCGCCGCGATATAACTGGAATACTGTTAAAAGCGGCGTCAAACCAACTCACTCACTCACTTTGTCCATGCATGAGATTCAGTTCAGTTCATCCTTGCAACTTTACAAGAGCTCTCTACTTCGGTGACATGAACATTATTGATTCGTAAGGTATTTGTCATAGTTACAGTCTAATGTGACGATATATATCTCACAAGCGGTATCATATGTCAATGAATCATACTGAATGACACAGCTACTACAAGCTGTCACTGTTTGGGTAAAGCTGACTTTGGGAAGCTGTTATGTTGTACAGGGTGTGTGTCTGTGTGTGTGTGTGTCTGTGTGTGTGCGTGTGTGTGTGTGTGTGTGTGTGGAGGGGGGGGGGGGAGGGGGGGGGGGGGGCGTTAGCCTTGTGGTTTGGCGTTCGATCGTCACGCCGAATACCCGGGTTCGATTCTACACATGAGCACAGTACGTGTACATTTCTGGTGTCTGTCCCCGCCATATCGCTAGGAGAGCGCTAACAGCGGCGTAAAATCATATTCACGATCATATTCTGTGTTATTCAGTAATTAACGTGTAGCTTAATGGATAAATCATACCTGCGCCATACACATTTATCCAATGTATGTAATAATTATCCTATGCAAGTGATCAAAACCACGATTTTCGCAGAAAATTGTTATTTCTGAAACGTAAAGTGTCTTTGTTGAAGCCATGCAAACCCGATGATAAAGAAATAGTTCGGTTTATTACCCATATGGTTAGAAATAATAGAGTTCGTATAAATTGTTTGAAGCCGTAATATCAGAGCGGTCATGTCGTACTTCTGTTTGACAGATTAGTAATAGTTGTTTTAAGAGTTTGGGGTTTTAAGAGTTTATACCCACACATAATATTTGAAGAATTCGAGAATCGAGACACGCATACCTTCATGCACTGTCGAGAATCAAGACACGCATATCTGCATGCACCGTCAAGAATCAAGACACGCATACCTACATGCACTGTCGAGAATCAAGACACGCATATCTGCATGCACTGTCGAGAATCAAGACGCGCATACCTACATGCACGTGTTATTACAAGTTTTGCTGTCGCCATAGCGATGACCTTTAACTCGTAATACAAGACAGGAACGTTAATCCCATCTGGTGGTCTCTCACAAAGGGTTATCTGCCAAATCTGTTCCTAATACACGACCGTCCATTACATTCTGCTAACGTCAACCTCTCATAAGTTAGAAGAACTATTTGTTTTGTTGATTAACATCAGCCTCAACGTGAAGCGAGAGAGATAGACCGCCACTACTACCACCAGCTGGTCACTGTGTTTACAAGAAGGGATATAGCGTGTTCCTTCGAATTCTGCTCTGACCTTCACACAGCCCTAATTACGTGCGGAGGGGTAGTCTTGTTGTTAAAGCGTCGCCGTAAAATCACACTCACCCAATGTAGAATGTGTTACCTGATGTGTCCCCTGAAATGCCTAGATTAAAATGGAAATGTGTGTTTGCTTGTTTGTCGTCTGTTGTTCAAAGGAATATATAACTATATGACAACGGTCCCAACCGATCCAGTTAATCGCCGCTTACGGGAAGCATGGGTTGCTGAAGACCTAGTCTGTACCCTCATCTTTAACGTATCAAGAGGAGACTAGCGGGATGGGGTGATGAGGCTCGCTGATTTGTTTGATGCATGTTATAGAATCCCAGTTGTGTAGATCGATGCTCCTGATATCAATCACTTGATGTTCTGGTCCAGACACGATAACATGTCATAAAGCTCGAATATTGCTGAGTGGCGTTAAACAACAAACAAACAAACACAACACTTCCGTACACAAGCACACGAGGCAGTGTTGTGGTCTATAAATAGCTGAACCAAATACTCAGGCCTATCGTGTGGATAATATTATATAAGCGTGGGCTTGTGACTGGCATACTCACATGACACACTGACGTCACGAGCGTCGTTATTGGGAATGCATCATTGAAATCAGCCTCCTTGAAGCTATACACGGTTAAAAGGGTACATACCCGCCTGTATCTTGGAACGACCATCTGTATTCTGCGTCTTAATTTGTTAAGATAGAACCAGGCAGCAAGTTCAGCGGATAAGGTACGTACATATGACGGGTGTCGTCACCTGCATATACCGGACAACTTGTTGTATGGCTCAACTCCGTGAAGGGTTTCTCATATAATGAACAGGGCGGGTATAAAATATGTTCGTGCCGAAAACAGAGATAACATGAAGTGTTGTTGATATTACAATATCGGGAATAGCGAGGTGTCAAGATTAGCGAGATGTCTGGACTAGAGAGGTGGCTGTATGAGCGAGGTGTCAAGTTTAGCGAGGTATCTGGACTAGGGAGGTGGCTGTAATAGCTAGGTGTCAAGATTAACGAGGTGTCTGGACTAGAGAGGTGGCTGTACTAGCGAGGTGTCAGAACCGGTTATCTGCAAACTACTGCAGCTGGTATAATGGATACGGGCTTGACTGACACGATTGTCTGTAAACTCGTTCATCAGAAAAAGTAAATGTGACCATTACAAGGTATAGAAAACGTGGTGTGATATTATGTTTGTCATACTCAGGAATGCATATGCGGTCCTTATCTGCATCCTGACCTTACGGCCTTTATCGGAAGGGCAGACTGTTATATGATTATCTACCGAGATCAAAGATGTGTGTTGTGTACCTGCCCTGACTCAGTGTATTGTTTCACAGGACCAAGACCTTGGCTCACATAGGCTGACGAGATAAGGGGCGGTCGGGTAGCCTAGTGGTTAAAGCGTTCGCTCGTCACGCGAAAGACCCGGGTTCGATTCCTGACATGGATACAATGTTTGAAGCCCATTTCTGGTGTCCCCCGCCGTGATATTGCTGAAATATTGCTAAAAGCCGCGTTAAACCATACTCACTCACTGACCAGATTTAAGGGGATGCGTTGTCACACGTATTGGCAAAGGTGTGTACCAGCGGGGTGTCTTGTATGTTGCGGAACTCTTGCACTAGCAGACTCAGGACCATCTTCCCGAGGCAAGCGTGTCCACTAGCCAATATCAGAGCCTCGTTTCTACCCTTGGCACATCGAGGCCACTTTTCTTGGCTCGGCCCTGGTACACCTCGCGTAGATCAGGAGTTGTGCCCCTTGAAATGAAAACGCCATATCCAATCAGATCGCTGTTCTTATCTCGTATACTTTCACAAAGATGGCGACTACCATAGGCGACGGCTAAGTTGATCAGTCAACGAAAACATGCGCGATTTATCCCTAACACAAACACACTGGCAATCGTTGGGGGGTTTAAAATATGAAAAAGACATATTCCAGCGGTGAATCACTTTCATACGAAGGTGTACCAGTCGTAGATTTTTCATTTAGTGAAACGTACTCTGATTGGACTATCGATATGTGCGACCTTGATTTGGCAAGAGTGGAAATAAGACTAAGTTTGGTTAAAAGGCTAGTGGACGCTCTTGCCTCGGGAAGATGTGTCAGAAATAGCTGTGTTGCAGTATACTGAAATGCCACTTGTACTAAAAGGGTCTCAGGGCTAGGCGTGTCGTAGTACACTGAAATCTCTCCTGTAGTTACAGGGCGTCAGGGCTGGGCGTGTTGTAGTATGCTGAAATCGCTCCTGTACTAACAGGGCGTCAGGGCTGGGCGTGTCGTGGTATACTGAAATCTCTCCTGTACTAACAGGGTCTCAGGGCTGGGCGTGTCGTAGTATACTGAAATCTCTCCTGTACTAACAGGGCGTCAGGGCTGGGCGTGTCGTAGTATACTGAAATCTCTCCCGTACTAACAGGGCGTCAGGGATGGGCGTGTCGTAGTATACTGAAATCTCTCCTGTACTAACAGGGACTCAGGGCTGGGCGTGTCGTAGTATACCGAAATCTCCCCTGTACTAACAGGGCGTCAGGGCTGGGCGTGTCGTAGTATACTGAAATCTCTCCTGTACTAACAGGGCGTCAGGGCTGGGCGTGTGGTAGTATACTGAAATCTCTCCTGTACTAGCGAAGCGTCAGGGCTGGTCATGTCGCAGTATACAGAAATGTCACTTGTACCAGCAATATGACAATTTACATGTCTTTTCTATACCTGATATGCTGACAGACACACATTGTAGCAGAAACTTGCTGTACGATAGAACCAGGACACAAACCTACCCTCCCAAGAAATAGATTACCCTCCGATAACTGAGTCTAAGTCCATCTGTCCCTGCCCCTGTAAGTGACCTATCGTCACATACCTGTCATACCACAACATCCAATAGTCCTATAGGAAGATCACACGGCGTGAAAGTGGATATTTTACCGGCCAGGTATCTCTGTCATGACGCCCCACTGTGGGACCATAGTTCAGTTTATACTTCTACAGTGACTGCTGAGTTGACGTTTTCTAAGGCGTTCCAGTGTGAGGTATTATGTATGAATTTCTGAATATTTTTAGGGTGTTGAGCGAGCTGCGTGGGTAGACAAACAGGATTAGTGACATTACTGTAGCTTACAAAACGCTCAATGACGCATCGCGGTCACGGTTGGCTGAGTGAGTGAGTGAGTGAGTGGGTGAGTGGGTGAGTGAGTGAGTGAGTGAGTGTATGGGTGAGTGAGTGAGTGAATGAGTGAGTGAATGAGTGGGTGGATGTAATGAGTGAGTGAGTGAGTGAGTGTATGGGTGAGTGAGTGAGTGAATGAGTGAGTGAATGAGTGGGTGGATGTGAGTGAGTGAGTGAGTGAGTGAGTGAGTGTATGGGTGAGTGAGTGAGTGAATGAGTGAGTGAATGAGTGGGTGGATGTAATGAGTGAGTGAGTGAGTGAGTGAGTGAGTGTATGGATGGGTGAGTGAGTGAGTGGGTGGATGTGAGTGAGGTAGTGAGTGAGTGAGTGAGTGAGTGTATGGGTGAGTGAGTGAGTGAATGAGTGAGTGAATGAGTGGGTGGATGTGAGTGAGTGAGTGATTGAGTAAGTGAGTGTATGGATGAGTGAGTGAGTGAATGCGTGAGTGAATGAGTGGGTGGATGTAATGAGTGAGTGAGTGAGTGAGTGTATGGATGGGTGAGTGAGTGAGTGGGTGGATGTGAGTGAGGTAGTGAGTGAGTGAGTGCGTGAGTGAGTGTATGGGTGGGTATGGGGGTGAGTGAGTGAGTGAGTGAGTGAATGAGTGGGTGGATGGGGGTATGTGAGTGAGTGAGTGAGTGAGTAAGTGAGTGAGTGGATGGGGGTATGTGAGTGTGTGAGTGAGTGAGTGAGTATATGGATGAGTGAGTGAGTGAGGGAGTGAATCTTGTTTTACGCCGCTGAATGAGACACATGCACGTGTGAGTGTAAAATAATGTGTCAGTATATACATTTATCAATTACTGACGGCCACACCCAGCCTTGAACCCCTTCCAATGAGTGTACTATGACAATGTCAAGGACACGCAATGGCGATGCGCGATCACGAGCACCTGTGACCAGAATTACTGAACACAATCCACCTCCGCATAGCTAATCTCGCACAATGGTGGGGGTATAAATATCCACGTCGTTACACCAAACCTAGATCCCCATACTGTCTGTCACAAGCGAGCTTCGTGTGAGTATGTGCGGCATATGTAAAATGGCAAATATCGCATATGGGTACTGAATATACATGTACTTTTTTGCGCATTTGGTTTCAGTATTTTTTAAATGATACATTTGAAAATTTGGTGTCCTAAAGTTTACTGATGCCTGTTTAGCAGCAGGGCACAACCATGTTTACATCCATCTTTGATGATGGGGGGCGGTCGGGTAGCCTAGTGGTTAAAGCGTTCGCTCGTCACGCCGGGTTCGATTCCCGACATTGGTATAATGTGTGAAGCCCATTTCTGGTGTCCCCCCCGTGATATTGCTGGAATATCGCTAAAAGCGGCGTAAACCCATACTCACTCACTCTTTGGTGATGGCTAAAATGAAATGCACTGGAAATGGCTTTTTATAGACTGGTTTCAGCCTAGTAGCGTTTACGTTTCGAGTGTGCTTGTGTATGTAAACGTATGCACTTGTACATTTGCGTTGTTATGGACCTGTGACTGTGTACTGTTAAGTTAGTATGTTATATACAACTTTGCCCTATGCTTGTCGAATAAGGTGACTAAGGGGATCCGGTGGTCAGGCTCGCTGACTTGGTTGATGCTTGCATTGTATCCCAGTTGTGTAGATCGATGCACAGGATGTCAGTCACTGGGTTGTCTGGTCCAGACTCGATTATTTACAGACCGTTATCATATAGCTGGAATATTGCTGAGTGCGGTATTAAACAGCAAACAAACCAATACATGTCTATAAACGAGTATGCTTGTATACGTGTACATAATTATGACGTTATTTTCATGTGTATTTGTATCATGTTATGTATCCGTGTCTGCCATATTCGCATTTGTCCGTCTGGTTGTGTATGAATACACGTGTATGCTAGTTTTTGTCTGTAGCTGAAACCGAGCGGGGTTCAAAACTGCTAAACAAACAAACACAAGCTTATATCCAAAGTCCGGTAAGATGTATTCAAGCTATCGTGTCCTTGTTAAGCGAGCGTTGGTACATTCAAATGCAACAGCATCTTATTCAAGCGAAATAAAATTAACCTTTTCTACCCACAGAAAATGGGTCTCGGTGAAGGTCAAGGTGAAGGTCATGGCGACGGTCAAGGACGCGGTGGAGCCGGAATTATCTGGGCAATACTCTGGTTCCTCGTGCTCATCTTCCTAGGATGGCCAATCGGCTTCTTCATCGCCTGGCTCTACGTCCTGCTTCTGCCCTTCGGCGCCTGCATCAGCCCCATCAAGGACGTCTGCGACACCATCCTGCGTCTTGTACAACTCCCGTTCACGTGCGCTGAGAACATGGTGAACATGAAGCCCATGTGTTCGTAAATCAACATCATCAACATCATGAACACCATCAACATCAAGTCTTCCAGATAAACATGAACCCATATATTTAAATCTCTCAACAACTTGTGTGTTTTCCCGTGTAAAGGCTTCCAAAGAAGATGCTCATGGATGGCCTTGTTTAATCTTGTCTGAACTCGAAAGTGACCAGTGATGTCTTGTACCTCGAAATGTCTTATTTCCCTGGCCAGAACGGTTTCTGTCGGAAAACATTTTGTTCACGAAGACATGACCATACAGAACCTTCTATCCAAACATGTTCCCATCGAATCGAATCACCTCCAGAAATAAACTGTCGGGCAAAAGAAAGTATACCTTTCTGACCCAACAATTACAAACGTTCCTAGGCTCAAAACAGTTGCCGATACACTACAAGTTTAAGGCCCTAAACACATCTATGATCTCAAACCCATCACCATCGAATAAATGTTTGTTGTTTTCGTTTTTAGCCACTATAAAACATGGGTGTAGACTTTCTTTGCCCGATTGTTGTGAACATGGCCTCTGGTGATCACCGCTTACGATCAGTTTGTCTGTACTTATAATTTCCAAAAGGATATACCGAGAAACGGCTGTAGGATTCATCAGACTTGTAGAGAACAGTAATTGATGTACATGTAGTACCCTCTGGTTCCAGTGTGTTAGATATCCATCCATGGATTAAATTCGAGTTCATTTGCTTCGTTTCGGAAGCGATGTCGCCATCTCATTAAAAACGTTCCACAAAAATTCTCTCGCACATGAGTGCGTTGTGATTGGCTGACTCCAAACTATAGTAGTATAGTAGTGGTTGCGGGATATTTTTGACAATACAGGGTAGATATAGTACCATGGATAAACGAAATGCTGATATCTCAGTGATCTTGGCCACCATGTTAGTTCCTTTGAAGCTAGAATTTCATGCAATATGTCATAACACTGGTCCCCATTTGAATTCCGTGTTGGAATAGATCCCCAGGCAGAAACCTATGCTGGTCGTAAGAGGCGGCCGAAAGGTTCAGGCTGTCAGGCTCGGTGACTTGCTTCAAAGCATGTCCTCGTACCCCGAGGGGGCACGGGTGGCCCAGTCGTCTAAGGCGCCCCGATTCAGAGGTGCAGAGGTGCGTCCCTTATTGCGTCACGAAATCTATGATTGTGGGTTCGAATCCTGGTTCGCCCCGATTATGTTTCTAGGTTTGTCAGCACCATACCCTTGCTCCTGGGTTTCAGCGAAGTGGTAAACGTTTGAGACCTGCATCATTTCGAGCTTTCCTCCCACATTAGGCTGACACGCCGTGATATGACTGGAATACTGTTAAAAGCGGCGTTAAACCCAACCCACTCACTCACTCACCTCCTACCCCAACGACGTGGACCGTTACGCATAGTGTCGATCACTGGAATGTCTGATTAATTAACCACCACCGTGGTATAGCTGAAACCTTTCTGAGTTCAGCGTTAAACAATATATAAACAAACAAGATGCACGCTGAACTATTGTTACAATTAATGTGCCAAGCTGTTCTTGTGTGATATGATACCACTGAGTAACGGTATGTCGGTCATGTTATCCAAGGTCATCGGGAAATAGGATGCGGGAACGGAGGGAATGTGATGGGATGAGGGGAGGACCGGGGTACGGGTGTTAGGGGTAAAGGGGAGTGATTCATGTGGGGGATCGGTGCTGTAGCCAGCCGGGAGATGGGGAGGGCAGGGGGTCAGGGGTCAGTTACCACCCCTGGATTTCTTTTTTATAGAAAACATTTTTATTTGAATCAAGATGGGGACAAGTGATACTTGCACAAATATTTAAAAAAAAAAAACCGCCCCCCTTGTCAAAAAAAGTTAACTCCAGGCCTTGGGGATGCTTTTCTAACAACATCTTTTCTCGACAATGCTTGAAAATGCCAATACTGTTGTCCTCAGGTTTTTCCCAGAACTGGATATGCTGGGTGCTTTGTGAACCACAGTCATGTTTGTTTACATCTGTATGTGTCTCCCCCGTGTTTTGTAACGCTGAAATAATATTCTGTTTCAAATTAAATTCTAAAGAACCTTGCACGCAATAATTGTGAAAGGTCAGCTCAAAATGTCGACCACAACATGCGCGGTGCAATCTACATCACGACGTACTGCCATTGTGTGTGCCCAGTAATCTTTATAAAATACCCCAATCTGTACATATTAGAATGGGTTGATATATTAACATAAGATATATTACAGATTTGTATCTCTCAAAGTGTAAACTATTGTATAACAAATAAATATTGCTAAAAATGAGATTTTGTTTATGTCTTTAGTTTATCTGAGTATTGAAGCTGAGACTGAGCTTGAAGAATTGGATTTCAGTTTTCGACGGAATATTCCGGAGTTGAATATAAAACAACGTATCATGTAATTGACACTCCTTAGCCGCGTGAAGTTTCATACATACCGCAAGCTGTTTTCATCAATACACTGGCGGTCTATGTTATTGGGAATTACTAGAAAGCCTTGTTCTAACTCTGTAACGCTACTTGCAACCTTGGCAAAGATTTCTGGTTGAACCGCCTCTGTGGTAAAGTGTTAAAGCGTCCGCCCGGAGAGCTGAAGGTACGGGGTTCGATCCCCGGCCGCGTTATGTGGTACTTGTTGTTACCCTGTCTGTCACTCGGCATTTAGGGGCTAAAACAAGGACTGGTCGCCTTGGAGTCAGTATACTATGTCTCAGTTGGGTTTTCATGTTATATCAAACAAGCTTTATTCCTGGTAGGTACGGGGCACGGGTGGCCCAGTCGTCTGAGGCGCCGCGATTCGTTATCGAACTTCGGTTCGCCCCGATTATGTTTCTAGGTTTTTTCAGCACCATACCCGTTCCCGTGGATTTCACCGAAGTGGTAAACATCTGAGACCTGCATCACTTCGGGCTTTCCTCCCATATTAAACTGACACGCCGCGATATAACTGGAATACTGTTAAAAGTGGCGCAAAACCCAACTCACTCACTCACTTATATATGGAGGAAAGTAAGGTAGCTACGTAGTAAGATTGCTCAGAGGAATATTGTAGAACTGACTTATGGTACATGTTTTCGATGTAGCGTATTAGTGTGATGCGTGAGTGAATGTGGAGTGACGTTGGTTCGCAATGAAGGCTTATATTATTGATAACACTTCAATGGATTGTGTCATATCATGGGCGCAGCAAAGCGCAGTTGCCTCCCTTTGACTGTGCCATTAGATGAGATTACCACTCAACCATGATAGTTTCAGGTATCAGGTTTGTAAACACGCTTTTCATAACACAGTTCATCGCGGCCATAATTCATGTCATGGATGGCGAAGCTCCTCACAGCGATAAGCCCGTTCGCTGAGCTCTCTGAACTCTCGCTGCCACCAGTCAAAGCTCCTCACAGTGATAGGTAACTACAACCATGCTTGGAGTTGAACTCACAACCGACTGACTGTTATGTTTACAAACAAGTGATGAGAGCAGCGACGCCGAATACTCACACCCCAGCTTAATTATTTTCTTTGTTTGTCATTTCAATTTCTATTTCATTCCTACTGTCATGGAGTAGGTATAATAAGAATGTAACGGGAACTTCAGTAATTTTCCGTTAGTCTGTAATTTCGAACCAATCTTATAATATATGAACAAAAAAGTAAATTCATCTGAAAAACATGGTCAGTCGGAAAACTTTTCAATATGAACTATGATGGCATTCCCGAAGACGTAAACAAAAGTATAAACGTTACTACATTTGGATTAGAGGGCAAATTTCAAGATGGCCGCGCTTACAGCGATGTTATCGAGAGTGTGACGTTGTGTTACGTACTGGGAAGGAGCTTGACCGATGGAGAGAAAGTATATACCCATGATTGATGATCACAAATGCAACAAACGCGAAATGGATGGTCACTCGATGGTGATGCGACCTAGTGACGTTTCATAACGGTTGTAATGTTTTGGTCAATCCAATTTACAAGGGTTTCCTGTATCCGACAGTTTAGTTTGTTTTCAATACTAAAACACGCATTCTTGAGGGACTGGTTAATCATTATAGGATATAGGGGGTGGGACGATAGGGTTGGTTTTAGGAACGTATCACGTTTTCCCATCCCTCCAAATACATGCAACTTTGATAAAAGTTGAAACCCCTCTCTCGAATTGAACTATGAATTTTGGATCTGGAGAGGGAAAAACAAAAAATAAAAATCTAGGATTCGGTTCCAGAACAGTTTATTCCCGACTCGATCCTGTCCAGTTACATAAACTTCGGACAGTGCGTAGGTGTCGCACTCGGTGTCGGAAGGCTGTGTGGAGTTCAGAGTATCAGACGACTACACACATTCAGCACGCATACACTGAAACGAAAACAAGGCGAATGTTAATTGAAGAATGTGTTCACTTGGATCGATTTACTGTAGTGAAATATAGCTGATAGATGTGTTTGTTATTGTGAATATCTATAGCGAGCCATTCACAGGGGAAAAGTCAAATATCATTCAAAAAGACACCATCGATTATCGAATTCATCCCGACCGGTGGGTAGCCTTGTGGTTAAGCGTTCACTCGTCACGTCGAAGACCCGCGTTCGATTCCCCACGTGGGTACAATGACTGAAGCCCATTTCTGGTGTTATTATACTTTTTTTGTAGTTGTCTACCGGAAATCATATTACAGAAAACTACGGTTATAACGAACTAAAAGGGACCACAACGTTTAGTTCGTAAGAACCGTAGTGGGTTATAAGCAGTTATATACAGCGTATATATACAACAAATGGCCGGGACTAAAAAATAAGTTCGTTATATCGGTCAGTTCGTTATAAGCGTGTTCGTTATAAATGTAGTTTACTGTATTTCATTACAAATGTAAAACCATGAAACGGAAATCCCTCCTACCTAACTCACAGGGACGGTTCACCACCCCTTGTATTTCCGACTAAAAAAGTAGTTTCGTGTACAAAATCGTAAAAGAAATATAAACAAAAGTAACAAAAATTATTTAGGGGCACGAAAATTCCTTATCATACATATAGATATGGTTGTATACAAAATCAACTTTAACAAAAAATATACTTGAAAACTAACAAAACGCTGTTGGAAGCGAACGAATACGTGGGTTAAGTTTAAAAATGGTGCTTTGCAAAACGAACAGCCTGGATTGACGAGCTAAAATGAGAAATTTACGTCGTATAACGAGACATTTTCAAGAGAATAACAAACAGCCTGAAGCGATATTAATTCCATATATGACCATTTGTCATTATTTTGCCATTTCAATGTGGAACAAACGTAAAAAGGAAGTCAACAGTTTGTGTACGGGCAAGGCACTTACAATTTGAGGGGAGGTCACTCTTGTATGACAAAAGTTCCGCCAAAGTGTTATTTTCACAGCAGTGAAATATCCAGTGTTATGTTCACTGCAGTGAAATATCCAGTGTTATGTTCACTGCAATGAAAATATCACTTTTCTCAACTTCGGAATACTCAGTCTTTCACACTGAAGTATATGATAAATGAGGTACCAAGAAGAGCCTACTAACTATTATCTTTCTAGCTTATCTGCGAGACGCCATATATTCTCCTCTCGCAATGAATGCATTACAATTAAGGTTTTAATCTCACTATATCAGAATTTCAAACAATAACAACCTGTTCAATAAAACGACAAAACACATCGCCGTGCCATCAGAGTGCAATTCTCAGAGAAAGGTGAGATTTTACGACGCTTCGCATATATATATCGGTATTTTATGTTTTTTTAAGGTTTTGTTAAAACAGTCATCTTTATTTGCAAGGTAGATTCAGGAAGTGAACATTGTTTCTGGTCACGTGCCCACCTCGCGTCCTTAATATATTTTGTATATAAAGACGGGGCTCCGTGTTTGAAGTTTGGAGTGAGTGATTGAGTGAGTTGGGTTTAATCCCGCTTTTAACAGTATTCCAGTTATATCGCGGCGTGTCAGCTTAATGTGGGAGGAAAGCCCGAAGTTATGCAGGTCTCCGACGTTTACCACTTCGGTGAAACCCAGGAGCACGGGTATGGTGCTGACAAACCTAGAAACATAATACAGGGCGAACCGGGATTCGAACCCACAATCATAGGTTCCTGGCGGGCCTAAGGGACGCAACTCTCACACCCGTGCCCCCTGACGTTTGGAGTAAAAACAAAGGTAATTAATATCATGTTTTACTTTAAATTCTAAACATAGTTTGGTCTCGAAACATCATATGTTGCGCATGGTAACAAAAAATGGAATTTATCTTCTACAATAGTCTGACGTTTTGACTGCTACTTCTAGTTAGCCGAAGAAAAAACACCCGCGAAGATACGGGTTAGAATTGATCTTCAGCAACCCATGCTTATCGCAAGAGACGACTTTGTTTAAAGAGTGACTGACTGGATAGGGCGTTCAGGCTCGCTGACTTAGGGGAAGCATGTCATCGTACCCCGTTTGCGTAGATCGAAGCTCATAATGTCAATCACTGGATTATCTGGTTCAGGCTACAGTATTTACAAACCGCGGTCATATAGCTGGAATATTGCTGAGTGCGGCGTTAAACAATACACAAACAACCCAAAAATTATAGCCTAAAGACAGATCAAATGTCCTGAGAGTAGGTAAACTGACGATAAACACTACGTCTGACTTGTAACTTAATTTACAACGACACCTCCATTTCCTAATTCACCCCAGGACACATCGTCTTGCACGTACAGTAAACTACGGTTATAACGAACTCAAAGGGACTACTAATTTTAGTTCGTTATAACCTTAGTTCGTTATAAGCATATATACAGCATTACTACAGCAAATAGTCGGGACCAAAAAGTAAGTTCGTTATATCCGTCAGTTCGTTATAAGCGTGTTCGCTATAACCTTAGTTTACTGTAACTGAATATGTGACGACACCTCCACTGTCTAACTCACTTCATGAAACAAAGTGAAACTTAACATTTAGCTAAAGTAAGGCAGCCACGTGTCACATCTTACCTCAGCTAAACACACCATGCCTACATCCCGAGCACCTGGTGTCCAGCTACTTCTTGAGTATCTGGTGTCGGACGAGGACGAAGGGCAGATTGAAGGCCGAGCCGAAGAATAGAACAAAGTACAAGGTGAGCTTGTAACGGTTCTTGATGCTGAAGGGAAGATTCTGAAACACAAGAAAATGGTACTTGTTAAAATGTCAAACACATCCTAACAACTGTTATAGTGCAAACCATTTCAATACATTTATTTAAAACTTCATGTATCTAAACTTCCTAACTGTTTCAATATGGTTCCAAAGTGCAACGAAACTATATGCGTTTCGTATACAGCAAACATTCGGAGTATCCCTTCTAATCATAAGCCCCCTCTGGGCAGGATCCTTAATCTCTCTATCTATGTAGCGGCCATAAAATGTTCGAGTCCCGTGATGGGATTCGAACCACGGACCTTCTGACCGAGGTCGGACGCCTTGTTCACATGACCAAAGAGGTTAACCCCGTCAGCAAGCTGACAAGGTAAGGATGTCATCTGTGGGATGACTCAACATCCTGCTACATACTCCCCCGTCAACAGAAGGCACGTCCCGGGGCGCATTGTAGGGTACTGAGGAATATTTTGCTCAAATGTAATATGAACGTGCTCAGCCCCACGTTGGGCGCCAATTTAGCGGCCATAAAATGTTCGAGTCCCGTGATGGGATTCGAACCACGGACCTTCAGACGCCTTGTCCACATGACCAAAGATGTTAACCCCGTCAGCAAGCTGACAAGGTAAGGATGTCATCTGTGGGATGACTCCACGCCCTGCTACTTCGAAAAAATGCCAGTTAACAACTCCTAACGTCGCCGGATCTTACGTATGTATATGCGCGTGGGTGACTGACCTGTCCCCACCTAATGTAATACCTCTGTCTACAAAATCTGACTGACATTGTTATGGTCAGTCAGAGAGCCGGCACAGGTCATCGTCAGAAATGGACGGAGTGTACGGCTAGTCATGGCGTCGACCAAGACCGTAGCCTCACTACGCCGCCGACGATTCTGTGTGTAAGTGACAGAGCGGGTCTCCGCACCCGGGAGCACTGGCCAGTCGGTCCCGTGTGCGTTCTGTCACGTTATTATCAACCTGTACCCTTTCGACTTATTTCAACCCATCAACAATAAACATAGCAGCTATCGTCTAAAACTTCATCCCTGAGTTTTGACTTTCGTCTGCCCCCTGAACTTCCATCTGAGGGCACAACCAATACGCTCTTGGACACAACAAACTCAAACCCTTTGCAGTTTCCAGACAACATTTAAATTCCACACAGATACAAAATAAAACATTGAGCTGGGTTTTTTTTCTACAGACACAGCTAAAAACGTTTACCATTGAAGGTTGGTGTTTATTCCTGCCAGGGCTCCCAAAGGGAGAGGATCGCACGATTCCAACCACGGTAATAATGGAGTGACTGTGTCAATGTCAAAGGCTGTCTAGGAGCAGGGTTTGAAACCTTATTTAGTCATGTTTGAAGTAGTTTTCGTCTTGGAATAACACAAATAGGATTAGCATATCGATCAATATTAGAAATCGAACTGCAGTAGACCGCCCTTCCCTGCACACAGCGTCAGTTGCAGAACTTGAAAGCACCGAAGTTGGTTTTCCCAGATGAAGGAGAATAAAGATTAATCCGAAATCAAATGCGACATGATTTGCCGTAAAGACTCCGTGTATTTTTTTCCAAATATTTAAAGTGATCGTTCGTCACGCCAGAGAGTGATTAATTAGGTATCAGTTAGTGATACTGCGTCTATTTCACGAAGGCCGCTACAGAATTGAGCGGGATCTGAGAGACTGGGCGATTGTAATACTATGTCATACTTGGCTGCCCCAGAATGACAGGATGGTCCCAGCTTGGTTTGGGTACATTGGGTGATTGTATGTCATCTATGGCCGCTAAAGAATGACAGGGTGGTCACAGCTTGCTTTTGGACACTGGGTGATTGTATGTCATCTATGGCCGCTACAGAATGACAGGATGATCACAGCTTGGTTTGGGACATTGGGTGATTGTATGTCATCTATGGCCCCTACAGAATGACAGGGAGGTCACAGCTTGGTTTGGGACACTGGGTGATTGTATGTCATCTATGGCCGCTACAGAATGACAGGATGGTCCCAGCTTGGTTTGGGACATTGGGTGAATGTATGTCATCTATGGCCGCTACAGAATGACATGATGGTCACAGTTTGGTATGCGAGACTGGTATTGGGTTTTCTAGGAGACTAGTTTTGGGGAGTCACAACGTGGTCTGGGATACTGGTGCTGGGGAGTCGCAGCATGGTCTGGTGGACTGGTAGTGGTTGGTCCCAACGTGGTTTGGGAGACTGGTATTGGGAGTTCACAACGTTGATTTGGGAACTGGTATTTGGAAGTCACAGCGTCGTCAGGAGGACTGGTATTTGGAGGTCACAGCGTCGTCTGGAAGACAGGTATTGGAGAGTGACATGGTGGTCTGGGGGACTGGTTTTAGGTGGGTACAACGTAGTCTTGGGGACTGGGACTCGGTGTAGAATAGGTCTCAGCAATCAAAGCTTACCGTAAAAGGCGACTATGCTTGTCGGGTCTTATCCAAAATATCACATATGTTACATGTGACCACTCTCTGAAAACACCCGTGGAGATCCGGGTTAGAATAGAATTTTCAGCAACCCTTGCAACCCCTTAAGAGGCGACTAACGGGATCGGGTGGTCAGGCTCGCTGACTTGGTTGATGCATGTCATCGTATCCCAATTGCATACATCGATGCTCCTGACATCAATCACTGGATTGTCTGGTCCAGACTCCATTTTTTACAGACTGCCGTCGATATAGCTGGAATATTGCGGCGTAAAACAACAAACAAACAAACTGGTGTTGGGTGGTCTGGAATACTGGTATTGGGTGGTCGCAACGTGGTCTGGAAGACAGGTATCGGGAGGTCATACATTGATCTGTGGGACAGTGTGTCATCCATATTTCCGGACTTGCACCGTTGCAACCATTGATTTTAACAGGTCCATTATCTAACATTTACATTCCGTCGTGTTATAACGGGGATCAATGTTGTGTTGTATACAACACAGTCTGTGAACGTGTTCATATATTCTATTATACTTGATATATATTGCATTGTATTGTGCCAGCCTGTAACATGATCAGCATTCAAAGCCTGCATGCCCAGCGTATATAGAACAAGAATCCGCGCCAGTCTGAATGACGTCAAAACGCGGTTAAACCTGCCCTGAACTCACTGATTGAATGAGTTACTCTGATCTCTTGCAAGCGGACACACGTCTTCCTGTTCGCACATGCATAAACACATGAATATGTAGGACATCTGATCTCCGCCAGGTGGCGCTCCGCTAGCTGGGTCACAGTGACCAAGGTATGAACACCTGAATGATATGTACATACATCGAGGCCGTTGAACGGGACTGCGAAATGACAACTCCAAGATAAAGGTCGGTCGACTTGAGACTAGACAGAAATAGATTATGTTTATCGCTAGTTTAAACGTGGTGTTAATGTTAAACATTCGTGTAAAAATAAAGAGTTGCTGTGGCGTAATCAAGTGATGTGAATGTGACATATAATATGGATGAGATTCTAGGAAGAAATGCATGTTATGAGTATTTCTTTTTCAATGTATTTTTTTTTGTAAAGGAAGAAATATTACAGATTTCTGTTAGCAATAGATAACCCAGGACTGCTGGCACAATATATGTGACGTAAATAAACTAAACTGGTGGGTAAACGAAAGAACACCAAGTTTCTTTTTCATGTAATTGAAAACTGAATGAACTATTGTTAAATTTCTATCAAGTCTATTTGACCATCACTCATTAATGCAACATGTTGTAAAAAGTAATCTGTGCTTGGGTAATCTTGTGTTAGAATAATACTGGTTCAATTAAGACAAGGGTAAGAAATGATGCATCCACGTGACCCCTACCAACGTTGGAAATGTTTTAAATTTATTGATTTTCAAATATAATATGTCTAAAATACCCTTCATCAGTTGTGTAGTATGTGAATTGTTTTTAAATTTCAAAGTTTTAAATCAAATTATACTTTAAAAAATAAAACCATGCAGAAGAGTTATTTGAGTTCTGACTTAGCGCCATTACAGTTAATTTGTTTTAAACTAAAGATATTTCAATGGAAAATCAAACATGATCAAATCAACGGAGGTATAGTTTCTTTTGTTTCTTATCATTTGTTTGTTGTTGTTCGTTGTTATTCATTCATTCATTCATTTATTTATATGCTACTGATACCCATGCGGGATGCGACTAGAAAATGCATGTAGTGATGAAAGTGTCATGGACTACACATTACACCGATCTGTGACATCAGTGTACACAACAAACCGCCCCTGACGCCAGCCACGGGCAGGTAGATGGCGTCGGCGTCACATAAAACTTGCCTTTATCTCTACAACTGTACATCTCACAGTGGGAAAGAGATAGAGCAACGCTTAGAGTCCATGAAAACATTGCTATAGAATAATTGGAATTTATTTTATCAATAATAAAACCTTTTCTCCTCTGTTTGTTCATAGTGTTTGATTTAGATTTTTATATTAAAGTATCATCAAAAAACATATATATTTTCCCCATGTATTATACTTGAGACGATTGTACATTACTAATAACCATGTGGCTTCTCCTCTGGTGGGATGATATACTTTATAAACAACCCCTCCCTTTTGACAATGCTGCATCCACCCTTGACAGCAACCGTGGACATACAACTGGGACGAATATTAGTGAGTGAATGAGTTGAGTTTAACGCCGCTTTGAACAGTATTCCAAAGAGGTAAACATCTAAAACTTGCATTTCTTTCCACATTAAGCTGCACGCCGTGATATGTTGTTTGTTTGTTTGCTTGTTGTTAACGCCGCACTCAGCAATATTCCAGCTATATGACGGCGGTCTGTAAATAATCGAGTCTGGACCAGACAACCCAGTGATTGACATCGTAAGCATCGATCTACGGAATAGGATACGATGACATGCATCAACCATGTCAGCGAGCCTGACCACCCGATCCTGTTAGTCGCCTCTTACGACAAGCATAGTCGCATTTTACGTTTCCTCTGGTGAGATGATCCACTTTATAAACGCCCCCTCCCTTTTTAAAAAAAGCTGGATCCGTCCTTGACAGCAGACTGATGTGACTGAGCTGAGTTTAACGCCGCTTTGAACAGTATTTCAAACGGGTAAGCGTCTAAAACCTGCATCCCCTCGAACATTAAGCTGACACGCCGTGATATATAACTGGAATAGTGTTCAAAACGGCGTTAAACCTAACGAACTCACCGAAGTACAGGGTTAAACCTTTCCTATTGAGCACAAAACCCCGATTCACTGTCAGTCAACCTTTCGCGGCGCCTACAAAACAACGAGGGGTTACATAACTAACCCACAGCACATGGCGGGGGATGGGAGGGTGCGGGGATGAGGTATAAACACATGTCAGCCGCTCTCCCGTAATATTAAAGTTGAATATAAGATGGATTAACATCTTAACCTTTAAGCAGTATTACACTGACATTCAATTCAGCTGGGTTTTGCATCACACAAGGAAGCAATCCCGATTGTCGACAGTGTTGAAATCAAAGGGAGATAACTCTCCGCTTTATAGCGAGGGTGTGTACGTGACGGACCGGGCGTTTATCAACACAAGAGGAAGGTAGGTGGGGCATACCGGACACAGATCTGTACAATAAAGGCATGCATAGCGTGTCTCCGTACCATGTTGTTATATCGAAACAGAAACAACATACACCGCAGCTGATGAACAAGAATTTTTTTTAAATAAAAAGTGTCATAAACATTATTGTTTAATGTAACATGACCAGGGCATATCCAGTTAAACATGTACAGACATCAAGTTACTCCTTGAGTGCGGGAACAAGGACGCGGATGAAGTCGTTTATCATTGAGACTAAGAATAGATGAGGTTAAGTCGAAATAAACTTGCATTGTGCTGGCTGCAGAATTAAAACGCACGATTGCGCAATGCTCGGTACGTTTATATGTGCGAGTGTGTGCTGTGTTATCGATGGAGGCAGATATTGGACAAGAGAGATTACATTATGTATAAGGTATCGATCGATGCGGTGTGCAGAGCCAGCGTCCCCCCCCCCCCCCCCCCCCCCCCCCGATCTACCCTGAACACATTTGCAACATCATGCACGGGGACCTGGCAACACGTCCCACCGACTGCAACACAACCGACACCGTCTGTTCATGTTATATCATTATTCATAGACAGACTTCAAAATTTTTATACACAACATGGCGGACTTCTAAATGGGACATTACAATCGACACACTGCTAACTAGAGCTGATGAGCGACCTCGTCAACTAATGATATCTGTGCTCTGTATCGACAATATTTACAAAATATGTGTTTTACATATAAATACGAAAAATCATTATGGAATATGCCGTATGGAATTCAAATGGTAGGGAATACACGTTGATAATACCCTGCCCTTCAGGCGTGGCGAAGGACGTCTGACAAGGTGATATTGATTATCGATACACGTGAACCAGCGGATTAAACTGGAATAAGTCTGGTCATAAAGATATAGAAATTAGATAAAAATGTATATACGTAGATGTTAAGGTATGATACATTAAGTGTCGAGAAATTGAAAATTGTTTACAAAGTATGCAAATATTCAACAAATAGTTCCGATTGTTGTAATTTAAAAAACAACTTACAGATCCGGGTACCCCCTCCTGTTGCCAGGCCTGGGACCGCCTGACGACGGTGGTGGAAATATTGCGCTTCACCCCTAGGGTAGAGAGGCGCGAGAGAGCCAGGCGTCCGAGACTAGCCATTGTGTGTGTGTACGTGAAGGAGAACTGTGCGTTGTGGCGCGCATAACCAACACCGAGTTTCATCTCGTATCAATCGACGGCTAGTGGATAGGCAATACGATACAAACCACTCGAGAACCGCCAAAGACGTTGGTTTCCGTTATTTAAGGGGGAATTATCCCATAGAGATTTATATTTATGCAGGGAAATGGACCAACGATCTGATTTCTTAAATGGCTTTCATACGAATTCTGTATTTGACGTTTGAGTGAGTGAGTGAGTATGGTTTTACGCCGCATTTAGCAATATTCCAGCAATATCATGGCGGGGGACACCAGAAATGGGCTTCACACATTGTACTCATGTCGGGAATCGAACCCGGGTCTTCGGCCTGTCGAGCGAACGCTTTAACCACTAGGCTACCCGACCACCCCTTGACGTTTGAGGATTGTCAGCTTGAAAATTCAGTTTAAGTTATGTTCCTTGAGGATGATGTTAGCTCGAGGTGAAACTTTTGTTTCTTTGTCTGGCGCCGCACTCAGAAATATTCAAGCTATATGACGCCAGTCTGTAAATAATCAAAATCAGGACCAGACAATCCAGTGATTGAGACCATGAGCATCCATTTACGCAATTTGGATATTTAATTATATTAACGTGGGGAAATGGACAACGTTTTACAAATATTTTATCACATTACATGCCACGTATTAAGAATTGGACGTTGCGTAATAAGGGACCGCGTTGCATTATCTTTAACCTGCCAAGGGTCAAACCGATAACGCATATCGGACAGGACCAGCATCTCTCATTGTGCTGGTCATCTTCCCGAGGCAAGAGAGTTAACTGACTTTAAAAGTCCAGTTTCCACCCTTGCAGTACTAGGCTGGAATTCCTGGGCTGGATCGTAGCGCCACCAGTGGCTATTACGAGTTATATCCTTTCTATGCCTCTCCTAATGACCAATCAGATTCCACCTCTCGTATCACTTGCATTTGCTTCAAACAAAACGGTGGCGCCCAGTCGATCGATAATGAAGATCTATATTGTGATAAAACGAGTCTTACAACGCGAAGTGCATCAAATCACGTGAGCACCTTGATTAAAAACATCAAAAGATGTAGAAAATATCTGTTGACAACGAGTAACCGGTGCACATGCTTTGCAAATCCTGCAGTCGACCGAAATCTGCATGACATTTTACGAACCGGATTTCGATTTCGATTTTGATTGGACTATACATAGACTCGTTAGTCCAGCCAAAATGTAACTCCATAATACCAGCCTAGTTAGGCAAGGGTGGAAACTGGACTTTTATAGTCAGTTAACGCACTTGCCTCGGCAAGATGTGTGTTGGTCAGATAGAGTTAGGCTAACAAATGTAAGACGTTAACATCTTTATCTGTATCTACAGCTGTTTAACCATCCACCCTTATCAAATCACATGTACCACGTATACATTCGTGGCATACTAGCAACTGGTAAGCTATTATACTTACTATACCTCACTCAAAAACACATTTATCATCACTTCCTTGGTCAAACCTAATGAAATACAGTAAACTACGGTTATAACGAACTCGAAGGGACAACTAATGTTAGTTCGTTAACCGTAGTTCGTTATAAGCATATATACAGCATATATACAACAAATGGCCGGGACTAATAAATAAGTTCGTTATATCGGTCAGATCGTTATAAGCGTGTTCGTTATAACCGTAGTTTACTGTAATTCGGTCGAGATAGCGCCACTAAATTTCACTATAATAACTTTATCGTCAGTAAATGAGATTATCTGTAGGAGCTAGAATAGGCATGAATAGGGACGACAGGCGGCCACAAATCACTCTGTGTCTAATAAACAGATTGTTTATACACAGGTAAGAAACTTTTTGTACTATGTTAATTCTTAACATTATGTTGTTACCCTTGGCAAAACCTGCAAGTTTATTTGGTAAGTAAACTGAAAAGGTCACACTCATGTGTATATCTTAGATATTCCCATTGTAGTACTTCTGTGTATAGGTTATGCCAATTCTGTTGCTTTTATTACAGTTAACTACGGTTATAACGAACTCGAAGGGACCAGTAATTTCAGTTCGTTAACCGTAGTTCGTTATAAGCATATATACAGCATATATACAACAAATGGCCGGGACTAATAAATAAGTTCGTTATATCGGTCAGATCGTTATAAGCGTATTCGTTATAACCGTAGTTTACTGTACTTTGTTTACCTTCTGGAATATGTATCGTGACTAATGTTATGTATATCCCTTGTGTAATGATTCTATATTTACATCTATCTTATGTTCTACGCATTTATGTACCTCTATAACTGATGGTAAACATTCTCTAATAATTGATTGTAAACATCCTATTGTTACTGATTAAAAATATTCAGTGGTTGTCTAATAAACTGACTGTTTATTCACTCAGGTCTTGTGTTGTTGTGTTGGTTGGTCGTGTGCAGTGGTGCCTCTGCTAAGCGAGCTGATTCCCCTCGTTTTCCATTCGTCACTACTCGCCCCTTTCCGTAACATGCAGGAAGACTCGTCCCCCTATCGATGAATGTTATGTGCGAAAATACGACAAACCAATCAGAATGCGCGTATGATTTTAAGTTTTAAGTGGCACCAGTAGCTATTCGGCTTGTCCCGGAATAACACGAGTTGGTCACGAATGCCTCGTTTTCGTTTAAATAATATCATGACACGCATCAACCAGGTCAGCGTGTCCGTTAGTCGCCGCCTCTTACCGCCTCACACCCAACTGATGCACCCAAAGGGATGTGTCACCACCTTCACAGCGGTCGGGGTCATCACTTGGGTACATAGTGCTTCCCCTTATATGGGTACATCACTTGGGTACATGTTGCTTTCTTCAATATGGGTACATCAGTTGAGTACTAGAAGCGAAGATAGCGGCAGGATATCTTGACCAGGTTTATTAAGGAAGCCGTTTACTCACTCATAAGCACACACCTTACCTATTTGAAAGAACGCACCCCCAATAACATCAGAAGCGTTCGTCCTTAACATAAGAATCTTATGTGTTCCGTCCTTTGTGTATTTTATAACGATAATTTATACGATCGACTTTGGCATGGGTTTAGCTTTTAGCACATCTACCCGAGGCAAGAGAGTTAACTGACTTTAAAAGTCCAGTTTCTACCCTTGCCGAACTAGGCTGGAATCTTGGGCTCGATCGTAGCGCCACCAGTGACTATTACGAGTTATGTCCCTTCTATGCCTCTCCTGTGAACCAATGAGATTCCACCTCTCGTATCACTTGCATTTGCTTCAACCAAAACTGCGGCGCCCAGTCAAGACGATCTGATCGATAATCAAGATCTATATATTGTGATATCGCGAAGTGCATCAAATCACGTGAGCACCAGATTTAGAAAATATCTGTTGACAAAGAATTAGCGGTGCACGTGCTTTGCAAATCCTGCAATCGACCGAAATCTGTATGACATTTTACGAACCGGATTTCGATTTCGGAGCGCGTTTTTGATTGGACTGTGCATAGGCTCGTTAGTCCAGCCAAAACGTAACTCCATAATAACAGCCTAGCATGGGTGGAAACTAGACTTTTATAGTCAGTTAACTCACTTGCTTCGGGAAGATGCTTTCAGCAATATGCCATCCTGTGTCTTACGTCTCGATTCTATGTTGATAGATACACTTCATCTATTCTCCATCAGATTCGTTTTGAGTCCCATGTTAATGGTCGCGGTACTAAATGAACCGCCGATGTACGAGATAATGTTTGTGTGAAATCCTATTCATTGCGAATGGGTCCATGAGTAAATAGGTATTTATCGTCATAGAATTGAGTAAGTGAGTGCAGATGGCTTTACGCCGCTTTTAGCAATATTCCAGCAACATCACGGTGGGGGACACCAGAAATGGGCTTCTTGTACCTTGTACCCATGTCGGGAATCGAACCCTGGTCTTCGGCGTGACGAGCGAAGGCTTTAACCACTAGACTACCCCACCGCCCCTTCAGCACAGTAAGTGGTGTGAGTTAATATATCTATAGTGACAATGGATAAGATAAGTCTTAGTCAAAAAGACTGAAAAAAACAACCATTTTAGTGAACGTTTTTGTATACATTAAATTTTGATGAATAATGAGAATAAAAAAGCCCAATAAAAGAAGGCGATCTTAAAGTCATATTCCTGTAAGGTCATTGCATTATATAACTGTCAAAGGTTAATTTGCATATCACGTACGTGACTGCCCGTTTCCCTTATTTGTAAACATACATGCTCAGACATGAACTTAAGAATATTTAATGGTCATCCGCCGAAACATATTCCATTGGCCGTAAAAGGCAAAACAGAGGTGAACATTATACGCGGGGTTCACTCAAAATCAGTGATAACTCCAGGTTTGTTTATTTGTTGTTAAACGCCGCACTCACCAATATTCCAGCTATATTACAGCGGCCTGTAAATAATCGAGTCTGGACAATGAGCATTGATCCACGCATTTGGGATCGATGACATGCATCAACCAAGTCAGCGAGCCTGACCACCCGATCCCGTTCGTCGCCTCTCACGACAGGCATAGCCGCCTTTTACGGCAAGCATGGGTTGCTGAAGACCTATTCTATCCCGGATCGCCACGGATCGATGACACCAGGTGTATTCGTTGTAGTTGAATGTCTCCCATAGTTATAGTCTATACAGACTGTGGACATATTGCACCATAGCACTCGCCACTTGGAATAGAATCACGAAATATCGTGATCATTAATTAACGAAGATAGCTGAACGTGTCCTAATACTTATAACGCGAAAGCAAGCCATTCCGCCGGTACAAAAAATATTACGTTACTGTATTAAAGAAGTTGTTATTCATAAAATTGTGTCCACCTCACCTCTATAGCATAGCGACATACAATATCACTATAAAGATTTGCATATATATATAATTCTATATTACATATTTTATAAGCAGGATTCGTATGTTAGAACAACACTATTTTGGAATGGCAGGTGCTAACGGCAGTGTTGGATATGCGTACCCATTTGAAGACTCACTCTTTCTAATTCGACATCAAAACATATGATGGGGGCACGGGTGGCCCAGTCGTCTAAGGCGTCGCAATTCGCTGTGCAAAGTTGCGTCCCTTGGGCACGCCAGAAACCTATGATTGTGGGTTCGAATCCTTGTTCGCCCCGATTATGTAACTTGGTTTGTCAACACCAGACACGTGCTCGTGGGTTTCACCGAAGTGGTAAACGTCTGAGACCTGCATCACTTCGGGCTTTCCTCCGACATTAATCTAACACGCCGCGATATAACTGGAATATTGTTAAAAGCGGCATTAAACCCAATTCACTCACTCAAACCATATGTTGGTAAAGGGGGATAATTGCTATGTATTGTTATATAACTGTTCTGTATGTGGAAAATGTCGCCCCGTCAGAAGAAGTAAAATGACAAGGCAAGAATGTAAAAACTCAGCGGCCGGTCAAAATAGCCTACGAGAAAAAAAAAGACTCAAAGAATACAATATAACTACCACATTTAACAATAATTATGCAAATAACATTCATAACATCCCCCGTACAAGCATCCTATATGCACATACAACCACATCCATTCACACATACAGTCACAGCAGCTTACTCAAACACACTCGCTCATTCAGACACTTAGACCCTCATTGAGAACCGTTCAATCACATCCGAACCCTCACCCACACCGTCACACATTACCCTCGTCCACACCGTCACACATTACCCTCACCCACACCGTCACACACTACGCTCACCCACACCGTCACTCAGTACTCTTTCACCACAAGGCTACCCCATCGCCCCGCCAGAGGTACTCCATGACATCAGTTATCCGAGTAGAGAGTGACGACTTGAAATAGAATCCAAATTCCACTGCAGAATAAACAGAAACCTATACAATGAGAGTTTTCAAGTATTTCCTGCTCCTGAGGCCGTTTCCATTCTAACCGAGCGTGTCGCCCAAACGCGGCCCGCATCCTGCTAAAGCGGACCATATCCACATCACCTTGACTTGGATTAATCGTCCACTTAGCGAGCAGTGAGCGGATATTAATGTGGCTGCGGATCTGTCACTGACTTGAGATAAGGTGTAAACATCCCCCCCCATGCAGCCTCACGCTGGCTACTATCAGGGAATAGGCCTCTGCAGCTGGCTTACATCTCATCATATGTCAGGTAGACGTTCAGGTGATGCCTTGCAAAATATTCTAACGAAAAAAAAAATAACCGTGCTTCATATAACATTCAATAAAAATATATTTGATCTTCAAAATATATAATTATGCTTCTTTCAATAACGTTCAATAAAAATATATTTGATCTTTAAAATATATAATTATGCTTCTTTCAATAACGTTCAATACAAATATATTTGATCTTAAAAATATATAATTATGCTTCTTTCAATAACGTTCAATAAAAATATATTTGATCTTTGAAATATATAATTATGCTTCTTTCAATAACGTTCAATAAAAATATATTTGATCTTTAAAATATATAATTATGCTTCTTTCAATAACGTTCAATACAAATATATTTGATCTTAAAAATATATAATTATGCTTCTTTCAATAACGTTCAATAAAAATATATTTGATCTTTGAAATATATAATTATGCTTCTTTCAATAACGTTCAATAAAAATATATTTGATCTTTAAAATATATAATTATGCTTCTTTCAATAACGTTCAATAAAAATATATTTGATCTTAAAAATAAATAATTATGCTTCTTTCAATAACGTTCAATAAAAATATATTTGATCTTAAAAAATATATAATTATGCTTCTTTCAATAACGTTCAATAAAAATATATTTGATCTTTAAAATATATAATTATGCTTCTTTCAATATCTAATGATGAAGACATCCCCTCGAATTTAAAGTCGTGATTCTCAATTTGGACGTGTCTGTCCTTGCACGGCTCGCAGTTTGGATATATTTTCGTGTGTGTTGGGGGTGTTATAGTGCAAATCATTTCAATACTTTTATTTAAAAGAGTGCAAAACATTTCAACACTTTTATTCAAAATTTCATTTATCTTAAATACCTAATTGGTTCAATATGTTTTCAAGTGCACTGAAATTGTATGCCCTTTGTCTATTTAATATATTCAGCAAACATTCAGTGTATCCCCGCTTATCATAAGCCCCTCCATAATCTCCAGCGCTATTTATAAATTTCAATTAACACCTCCTTACGTTGCCAAGACATACACGTGGGACAGTGACATTGCCACACGTAATGTAATACCTCTCTCTACAAAACCCGACTGACATTGCCAGACATGCCAGCCAAAAGATTCTTGTGCGTGACAGAGCGACCACCCACCCGGGAACACTGGCCACTCGGTCCCGATGTGCGTTCTGTCACGTTATGATCAACATGTACCTTTTCGACCTATTCCATCCATCACCAATACACATGGCTGCTGTCGCCTAAAACGTCACCCCCGAGTTTTGTCTTCCGTCTCCACCCTGAGCTACCATCCGTGTGTATAGAGTGAGTGAGTGAGTATGGTTTTACGACGCTTTTAGCAATATTCCAGCAATATCACAGCGGGGGACATCAGAAATGGGCTTAACACATTGTACCCATGTCCCATGTAGTAGTAGAAGTTTTGTTTTGTTTTCTTTTGATGTTTAACACCGCACTCAGCAATAATTCCAGGTATATGACGGCGGTCTGTAAATAATCGAGCCTGGACAAGACAATCCAGTGATTGACATCATGAGCATCGATCCACGCAATTGGGATACGATGACATGTATCAACCAAGTTAGCGAGCCTGACCACCCGATCCCCTTAGTCGCCTCTTACGACAAACAAGTAGTAGTAGTAGTAGTAGTAGTAGTTTGTAGTAGTAGTAGTAGAAGTAGTAGTAAATGATTTCACTTATCCATCTGCCATTGGTAGCTGTGCCTTTTACACTCAAGACACTGGGTATTACTGTTTACGAACTTAACAGGTTGAAAGAACAATTCTGGACATCAACTCTCCTGCCTCGGGAAGATGGATTCTGGAGGACACATACAATTTCACCTTCGCATCTCGGACAACGGAGTTTTAAACTCGTATCGCTACATTTGATATCAAAGGTCTCGAGGGTCAGATTCTCTATTTCTTCTGTACAGTTTTGTTATTAGGATTTCGACTTGGCTGAAGTACTGTCGATGTGACGTTTAAGTATTGCTCACTCAGTTTGTGAGAATTCATTTCGCCGCTGATACCAGCCCGTTCTGTACACGCCTGTACCACAGCACTCCACGGGGATCAGCAATAGCGATGACATCATCGACATCAGCCGTCTCTCTGTTTTCCCATAGAGTTTGGCAAGTGCAGACATAGCCTTGCTCCAAGGCTGTACAGAAAGAAAAGTCCATGAAGGTGTAGTAATTATATCCTCCTAATAGACAAGTCTAGATATATCCCCCTAATAGGCAAGTCTAGATATATCCTCCTAATAGGCAAGTCTAGATATATGCTCCTAATAGGCAAGTCTAGATATATCCTCCTAATAGGCAAGTCTAGATATATCCCCCTAATAGGCAAGTTTAGATATATCCTCCTAATAGGCAAGTCTAGATACATCCTTCTACTAGGCAAGTCTAGATATGTTGACTCCAGTCTCTTATAGGGACAACTTGTTCTCATTATTTACATAATCTAGAAATTATAATTTAAACTAATAATTATTGACGTAGAGACTTATGCAAGTCTAAGAGCTTGTTCATAGGCTATGAATCAATACTTATATCCACCCCTTCAAAGTGACACCCATCTCCCTCCTTAACCCACCGCCTCCTCAACCCACCGACCCCTACCCGATCGGATCCAACTCACATTCAACTAATATGCCAACGCGTCCTGGAACGTAGGGTAGTATTTTCTCCCCAACTCAGGGGTCTGATTGCCACATTTTGTACCGCGTGTTTAAACAAACTGCACCCACTGACATAGATACATTTGGACGCCTCACAAGAGGGAAGTTGAAAGTCTGTCTGGCTGAAATTGAAATGTCGGCGTGTCCTGATTGCTTCAAGTCGGGAATCACCATTGATGCATCGATCGGCGTGGTATCGACACGGAAGACAAGTTTGGGTATTAACAGTTACGCCAGACAATGTTCCGATTGAACCATTCATGCAGACGAATTCTCTCCATTTCCTTCGTTAACTGACGGTGTCCACACACAAGGGGAGTGGGCATATTGATTCTTCTGTGATGAGATTTGGTGATAAAATTTATTTCTGAAGTACAGTAAACTACGGTTATAACGAACTCAAAGGGACTTCTATTTTTAGTTCGTTATAACCGTAGTTCGTTATAAGCATATATACAGCATAACTACAGCAAATAGTCGGGACTAAAAAGTTAGTTCGTTATATCCGTCAGTTCGTTATAAGCGTGTTCGTTATAACCGTAGTTTACTGTACAGTAAACTACAGTTATAACGAACTCAAAGGGACCACTAATTTTAGTTCTTTAGAACCGTAGTTCGTTATAAGCATATATACAGCATAACTATAGCAAATAGTCGGGACTAAAAAGTTCGTTATATCCGTCAGGTCGTTATAAGCGTGTTCGTTATAACCGTAGTTTACTGTACAGTAAACTACAGTTATAACGAACTCAAAGGGACCACTAATTTTAGTTCGTTATAACCGTAGTTCGTTATAAGCATATATACAGCATTTAAACATCAAATGGCAGGGACTAAAAATAAGTTCGCCATATCCGTCAGTTCGTTATAAGCGTGTTCGTTATAAACGTAGTCTACTGTATATAGAGGTGGGGCGGGGTTTGTGTCGGTGGGGGCGAGGTGTGTTGGGGCGTGGAGGTGGTGTTGAGGGGTTGGGAATAGTAGTCCAGTAGCCACCTGCATCGCCATGCATTAAGAGTTGCGTCCCTTTGCTGTTCGTCAGTTCGAGGCCCTTACTGGGTGGGACACATGTTGATAACCTGTTTTAACGTATTGTCTATGTGACTGTGTCATTTGACGCACGAAACAGCCATAGTGTGTGAGGGTGTGTGTGAGGGAGTGACTGACTGAGTTGGGCTTTAATGTGTTTGTAGAATTGGAGGTTTTCTAATTTATTAATTGAGGCAATGCAGGGCGCACGGTGAATTGGTACCCGGAAGGATGAGTAAACATTCTAACGTCTCACAGACAGCTTGGAGTAATTGTATACTCCACAGGGAGCTGAGAATGAACATCTAATCTACTGACCGGGGTAATAATGTAGCGCTTTGAACATGTTTTAAGGTGTGTATGCACAATCTTGTTTGTTTGTTTGTCTGTTGTTTAACGCCGCACTCAACAATATTCCAGCTATATGACGGCGGTCTGTAAATAAGCGAGTTTGGACCAGACAATCCAGTGATTGACAACATGCGCATCGATCCACGCAATTGGGATCGATGACATGTATCATCAACCAAGTCAGCGAGCCTGACCACCCGATCCCCTTAGTCGCCTCTTACGACAAGCATTGTCGCCTTTTACGGCAAACATGGGTTGCTGAAGATTTATTCTACCCCGGATCTTCACGGATCCCAATACTACTGCCAGTAGTAGTAGTAGTAGTAGTAGTAGTAGTACTAGATTTTGTGTGGTAATAGTGATACGATGATACAGTTCGGTAGCAGACAGACAGACAGACAGACATTTTATTTTCGTTCACCGCTGTACATCATGAAAAATATGCATGAAAATAATAATACAGCACGACTCACATAAAGTTATGGGAGACGATACACAAAACGAAATTACATACAGATACAAATATTTACCCTTTTTGCAATAGCATTCTGTGTTGTAATATTAAAAAGCAGGTTTTGGCAGTGAAATATACCTCATGTTTAAAGAGGACACGCACTTTCTCATTGTTTGACAGGTTTTAAAAGTTGGACATTTTAGCCGTTATACCCGTAAATAATGTAGATCTTAGATAATCGTATAATGGACATTGGAAAAAAAACGTGATAGGGAAATACAGGCTAGTGACCTGTGACCTACACATGTATGTCAGAGTCACGGGTCGACGTGTATTTATTAACGTTGCCTTCACCAACCCGTGAAGATTCCGGGGTAGAATAGGTCTTCAGCAACCCATGCTTATCGTAAAAGGCGACTAACCGGATCGTGTGGTCAGGCTCGCTGACTTGGTTGATACATATCATTGATCCCATTTTCTTGGATCAATGCTCATGATATAAATCACTGGATTGTCCGGTCCAGACTCGATTATATACAGACCGTCGTCATATAGCTGGAATATTGCTGAGTGCGGCGTTAAACAACAAACAAACAAACAAACAAACGAACAAACGCCTTCACCAGAAACCTTTATGATGTGCTCCAGGTGCCGACGTAATATTAAAAAAATCCATAGTTTGAATCCCAGCATTAAACTCAGGGACTGTATGGCATCTGAAGTTAATACTGGACTACAAAAAAAGAAATAGGCCTTCACCTAGAAACACAGACTAACGTCTAGTCTCTAAAATGTGTTAGATTAGCTTAATAAAAATATAATAAAAAGTAGCCCAGAGACTCTACTGATACTGCAGTAATCTAGACTTGCCAAACATTATAGACTTACATGGGCTGTATTTGATATATTTGTATTAGGGTCTGTAAGACAGATTTCTCGAAACATGAACCGTCCACGGAGAGTCTGTGAAATCCTTCATTACACAATACAGTAAACTACGGTTATAACGAACACGCTTATAACGAACTGGCGGATATAACGAACTAACTTTTTAGTCCCGACTATTTGCTGTAGTTATGATGTATATATGCTTATAACGAACTACGGTTATAACGAACTTAAAATAGTAGTCCCCTTGAGTTCGTTATAACCGTAGTTTACTGTACATTTGTCTCGATAGTTTTGATAAACTTAAATGCAGACACTGCCCAGGACTATACTGACGTTAGCAGAGCTGGAGAATTCAGATAGCTATATAGTATGCAAGGGCAACTTGAGGTGATGCCCTTGGAAACAGAATGAGTTACTCCAAATTATCTGCGGACTTCAGGTGTGAATTGGACTAAGACCAGATTAGATTTAACGTTATAACGAGGACTAGTGGTAGAGTGAGATAGAGCACCTGCTTATCTCTGCTTATCTCTGCCGTGACAGCAATACACGAGTATAACAATGTTCAACTCTTGTCCCAGGATTGGTATAAATATTATTCTAACTAGGACACAACTATACACACTAAGATAATTCTGGAACAACGCTGCCCTCAAGGGTGATCGAGGGGGTTGGAATACGTTTCCTCAAGGATAAATATGTGCAACGATCTAGCAAGCCTTGTTTGAGTTCTAGTATTGACGCAGCCGTCAGCTGATTCCACTGGTAGTTCGCGTAACAAGCTTCGTTCTTGTAGATAACAGGAGGCGGCCAAACTATCTCGTACGAATCTTTACCATATCCGGTAAAGGGTGCGCATGCGTTGGGGCCGTTGCGAATGGATACATCTCTACGACTTGGAAGTTTGTTTGGGGCGATAAGAAGTACCACAAACTGCACTGTGAAGTTATTTTTAGCGAGAACAATTTTACTTCACAAACTGACTTCTAGTCCGCTTTGTAACATTTCTAATCGCAGAGGGGCGGTCGGGTAACCTAGTGATTAAAGCGTTCGCTCGTCACGCCGATGACCCGGGTTCGATTCCCGCTATGGGGAAAATGTGTGAAGCCCATTTCTGGTATTCCCCGCCGAGCTATTGATGAGTATTGCTAAAAGCGCTGATTGGTGATTAGCCGAATGGGAAAATTGAAGTCAGAGGTTAAATTAGCTCTGATTAGTAATGACAAACAAACAGAAGCCAGCTGGGTTAATTAGCCTTGGTAATGTTTGATTGTTTGTTGTTTAACGCCGCACTCTGGTCTGTAAAAAATCGAGTGTGGACGAGACGATCCAGTGATTGACATCATGAGCATCGATCCACGCAATTGGGACACGATGACATCCATCAACCAAGTCAGCGAGCCTGACCACCCGATCCCATTAGTCGCCTCTTACGACAAGCATAGATGGCTTTTATGGCAAGCATGGGTAGCTGAAGACCTATTCTAACCCGGATCTTCACGAGTCCCGGCGATAATGAAGATGTAGAGTAATCAAATATGTTGCAAAGTGCGGTTTTCAGGAAGCATCCATTATGCTTGCGATAAACATCATAATGTTGATTTGATCACGTGCTGTCAGGTGTGGTTAGTGGCTATATTTAGCAGTGTGTAAATCTCAAACAAAGTGAAACGTGCTTTAAATATTACATGTGCACGTCTTTTCTTTTCTTTCAAATCGTACTGGTAAATGTATGTAAGCTGCAAAGGCTGCTAAATGTAGCCGCAACCATGGTATTGATCGATACTATTTCATAGCAATCATAATTACGATGTATCATGTATTGCGATCGATAGAATAATCAGCGCAGACACGATAGATGGCAAGTGCTTGGGCATCAGTTGGCATTTTACTGTAGATACGGTGATACAAGGCACGATGTGCTGCACGGAATGTCTGGACGTGTTAAGGATATGTAGGATGGAACGTTTCTCACACTCGTGATATTAATAGATGTAGAAGTATTAAGCAACGACACAAGAGTCATTGGGGCTGGGTGGCGGAAATCCCCATCGTGTTCTGCCACCCTCCCGTCGGCGTAACTGGTGCATCACCTGTCTGTCTCCCTGTTTGCCTACCATTGCTTGTAAATCGCGCCTGGACCAGACAATCCAGTGACTGGGGGCATTGGTAACGATCCCCACACTGGTTGTATCACACGTGTTACGTGTTCTTCATTTAGGGCTTTCTCATTACAGTAAGGGAACATACTATGGTTCCGGGAATGTGACACAGACAACTCATTCTTGGGGGTTGGATATTTTTGAAAAAATATGTTTGAAATGAAATTTTAAACACGGCAATGGCATGTCTACTTTTTCAAAATCAGTAACACAGTAAGAATAGGCCATTAAACTATTTCAAGAAAACACTGACATCAGTTTAAAAGGAATTGCAACTACTTAAGAGTGTACAACTTAGGCATGGAAGCAATAATTCTTTTTCCTGCGTATGTTTAGGTAAACTTACATGTCAGTGGGAGCTCCGGCGGCCCAGTCGTTTTTGGCTGTGCAGAGTTGCGTCCCTTGGGAATGTCAGGAATCTATGAGTGTGGGTTCGAAGCCAAGTTCACCCCGATTATGTTTCTTGGTTTGTCAGCACCATACCCGTACTCGTGGGCTTCACTAAAGTGGTAAAGGTATGTCCAGTGTATACTGATTTAAGAGAAACGTATATAAATAACTAGTTTTACCCCAATCCAAATATATACAAATTTGGTAAATTATAACATGTGATTGTACAGTTAGATGTTCATTTATCATGAAGCTGACACGCCATGATATAACTGGAATACTGTTCAGAGTGGCGTTAAACCCGACCCACTCACACACACAATCCCAATCACTGAATTGTCTGTTCAGACTCGATTATTGAGAGACCGTCGCCAATTAACTAGAATATAGCTGAGTTCGGCGTTAAAAACAAACAAACAAATCAACATTGGACGTCATGAACACTGTGCGAGTACATCTGTCATATTTCAAAATAAGTCACATCACCTAATGTAAACATCGGATCGCATGGCGCAACCTTAGACCTATATAGATGCCCCAACACTATTATATTTGGGTCAAAGAACATTATTTTCAACTCAATATTATATATATTGTTTTGTCCGCCTCCGTGGTGCTATGACTACTGAGGGCGGTCAGGTAGCCTAGTGTTTAAAGCGTTCGCTGGTCACGCTGAAGACCCGGGTTCGATTCCCGACATGGGTACAATGTATGAAGCCCATTTCTGGTGTCCCCAGTCGTGATGGTGCTGGACCGCCTCCGTGATCTAGTGGTAGAGCGTCCGCCCGGAGAGCGAAAGGTCTGAGGTTCGATCCCCGGCCGCGTCATAGCAAAAGACGTTAAAAGATGGTACTTGTTGTTACCCTGTCTGGCGCTCGGCATTAAGGGGCTAAAACAAGGACTGGTCGGCTCGGAGTCAATATAATGTGTCTCAGTAAGGTATTCATGTTAAACTGCGGCATGGTATCTCAGTGGGCTAGCACTATAAATCGGCATCAGTCCGGACTAGTACAAGCAGCCACACACACACGTGCATGCACGTCGCTATATAAGAACAATAATCTTGGACGCGACGTTAAACCCCATTTCATCTCGCCTATAATCCACCACTCTTAAAAAATATGAACCAGCACTCAGTTTCAGATTGTTGACGTATATACAGCTTGGTGTCGGAGTGCAACACACAAATGTCCACGCGTTGAAGAAAAGGATGTAGAAGTTATCTCCCTTTACTAACATGACGCTTTGCAATATAGCATGTATATGTGTACAAATGATTGGCTACCTTTTTCTTGTTTAATCAGATATTTTTTTATGATGATTCATAAATAACACACACACACACACACACACACACACACACACACACACACGTGTGTCTTGTGTGATAAGACAGGAATACTGTTCAATGCGGGAGAGTGTCATATTGCAGTGTTGGTTCACTATAGATCATCTCTTTACACGTATCCTAAACCAGGTGCTGGAGAAACGAGCTGAGCGTTCCTAAATATGGCCAAGTGCACCGAGAGAGGCTGTCGGGTGTGAAAGACCGATTGTCACGGTGTACTGTTATTTGGCAGTGTTTATTGTTGAACGATGATTGTAACAGTGTTACATTGTTTCTGTTGAGATTCCATAGACGCTCGTTCTTTTGTATTTGGACAATGATTAGTTGTCAGGAATGCAGTGCTATTTAATGTAAGCAGTCGTCAGGAAGTTACTTTATTTTGATGCCAGAGTGGTGTAGTAACTTCCGGAAACGGCGAGACTCACCGTGCATTGTACGGAGCCTTACAGCACTTTGTAGAAAGTTTTGGACGCTAGTTAGACGGTAATTAAGGAGACAAGAGCATGCCTCTCGCGTCTGTCACACATTTCATCACACATTGTCTTTTGAGAATACACCAAAACCAGCTTTCGTGTGAGGATCACCGCGTATTCCCTGCCGAGGCCCATCTATGAAGCTTGACCACCGTCTTTGGGTGAATATACTATTATCACTGACTTTTGCGATCACCACTCTATTTTCGTACTTTTGTATTTGATACTGACCACTGCCATCATACTATATATTGCCATTGAATATTGCACTACCACTCTATTGTGTACTACCATTGTAATTATAGTGCAGTAATTTGCATTGCTTTGCAAACTTAATGAATGTCCATTCTTACACCTATCAGTGCTAATTGGTTCATTGATCGCCTCCGTGGTCTACTGGTAGATCGTCCGCCCGGAGAGCGGAAGGTCCGGGGTACGATCCCCGGCCGCGTCATACCAAAAGACGTCAAAAGATGGTACTTGTTGTTACCCTGTCTGGCGCTCGGCATAAAGGGGCTAAAACAAGGACTGGTCGGCTCGGAGTCAGTTTACTGTGTCTGAGTGGGGTATTCATGTTAAACTGCGGCTTGGTATCTCAATGTGCTAGCACTATAAATCGGCATCAGCCCTGACTAGTACAAGCAGCCACACACACACACACACATGTGCATGCACGTCGCGACGTTAAACCTCACCACCTATTTGGTACAATCTTAATTATAATCACCAAACATGTATGACGATAATCTCGACATGTGAGTGTCTCTGCATCTCTCAACTAAATAGTTCGACCCGAGAAGATCCAGGTAGAGAATAGATCTTCAGCAACTCATGTTTGCGGTAAAAGGCTACTATGCTTGTCGTAAGATGCGACTGGCGGGATCGGGTGGTCCGGCTCGCTGACTTGGTTGATGCATGTCATCGCATCCCAATTGCGCGGATCGATGGTCATGATGTCAATCACTAGATTGCCATATCCAGACTCGATTATTTACAGTTCACCGTAATATAGCTGGAATATTGCTGAATGCGGCGTTAAACAACAAACAAACAAACAAACAAGACTAAATAGTTCATCAAAACAAGCAGCATATATCTGTAGAAGCGTCGTAAAATAATTCCAACTTCCCGAAACGACCACAGCGGAATTCACAACAACATCACTGTGGAAGTACCGGGCGTCGATGATAACGCAACACCTTAATATAACTGAAATATCTGGAACATCCCGACTCACTCAATGTTGAACAAAAGGGCTTCAGTTGGTTCTTTAAACCACTGAGTATATCTATCCCACATGCTATTATTCACATCAGCAATTTGATCATTTTCTGTGTGTTTTTAACATATTTACTCCCTTAGATCCTGTCAATTGGCGGTCGGGTAGCAGGGCAGATGCAGGGCCGATGAAGTTTGCCGACGTTGGGCCGACGATGTAACCGATGCAGGGCCGATGATGTAGCCGACGTTGGGCCGATGCAGGGCCGATGATGGCATGCTACCTGGGCTAGTGCTTAAAGCGCTCGTTCGTCACGCCGAAGACCCGCGTTCGATTCCCAACATGGGTACAATGTGTGAAGCCCATATTGGTGCCCCCCCCCCCCCCCCCCCCCACCCCCAGCTGTGATATTGCTGGAATATTGCTAAAAGCGGCGTAAAACCATACTCACTCACTACCCTCTCTATTGGGTCTTAAATCAGCGAGTGGATCGTTTTTCAACAATTAATATGTTTGTTAATTACAATGTATTTTCAGGTAACTTCTAATTTTCTTCTGTGCACCTGCAACACCAAGTATGATCGTGACAGATGTCGTACAACCTCACAACAGCGACACGTGTGTCAGTTGCAATAAGCGAAACGAAGCACTTCTTTGAGGGGCATTAAGACGTTGGAGTCTACTATAGTGAGTGAGTGAGTATGGTTTTACACCGCTTTTAGCAATATTCCAGCAATATCACGGCGGGGGACACCAGAAATGGGCTTCACACATTGTACCCATGTCGGAAATCGAACCTGGGTCTTCAGCGTGACGAGCGAACGCTTTAATCACTAGGCTACCCGACCGCCCCCGAATCTAATATAAGTTAGTAAGGATTCAATACTAGTATATGGATGAACAACTTCTTTATGACAGTTAGGGATGCTTCACCGGCCAGTATGTTTAACCCTTCTGTGTACATAACAGGCTTCTCCACTCCAGTGTAACTGTATCTAAGTGAGTGAGTGAGTTGGGTTTAACGCCGCTTTTAGCAATATTCCAACAATATCATGGCGGCGGACACCAGAAATGGGCTTCAGACATTGTACCCATGTCGGGAATCGAACCCGGGTCTTCAGCGTGACGAGCGAACGCTTTAACCACTCGGCCACCCGACCGCCCGTAACTGTATCTAAAACCTACTCAACTGTATATATACTGCCTCCTATCCAGTATATATATATATATATATATATATATATATATATATATTTGTCAACCATACTCTGTACATCTGGCTAAAAAGATATGGCAAGACAAAAACACTCGAGATGAAGCCCTAGCTCGAAAAAATCCCTCACTAAAGCTATCTGGGATATTAGTACGTAAACTCATCCGTAGTCACAATTGTGATGACATTAAGCCTCCAGAAAGTCACTACAAAGGGTTACACCCTCCCTGGACTTTAAATACTCCCAAAGTTGACACTGCTTTAACATCAGAAGTCACTAAAAAAGAAAACCCAACCCTACTACGATCAGTAGCTATCACTAAAATTCAAACTACCTTGGACAGCTGGGCCCATATATACACTGATCCAAGAATCCTATCAACAACAGTGCTGGTTACGGGATCCATATCCACAGCTCCAAACCCCAAGCACATACAGTTCGCCTGCCTAGTGGTCAGTCAGTATTCATGGCTGAATTGAAGGCATCTCATGCCTCAGACTCGGTCGCTAAAAGCACTATGACAGGTTTGTTCATCTTGCAATCAGGCTGAAACCATTGCTCATGTGTTACTAGAATGTCAAAACCATGCCCCAGCCCGGGCTAGGTTAAAACAAGAATTGCAGGTAGATCCGCTATCTGTCATAGATCTCCTAAAGCCAAGAGATGCAATAGCGAAGGCCAAACTAACCCTATTTCTGAGAGATGTACAGCTCCTCGAACGTATATAAACAGAGCAGCCAAGGATAAAAATGAAATCATATCAATATAAGAAAATAGAAATCATATTAATATCAAAACAGAAATTATGTGAATACAAAAGTCACAATAGATATGTGTACCCTACTCACACACAGGAGTCCCAAAGAGGGACAGGTCAGACGAAATTGCCTAGGCAGAAGGCGACCTCTTAAAAACTTAATGCAACAACAACAACTCTGTTTGTTTGTTGTTTAACGCCGCACTCAGCAATATTCCAGCTATATGACGGCGGTCTGTAAATAATCGAGTCTGGACCAGACAATCCAGTGATTGACATCATGACCATCGATCCGCGCAATTGGGATCAATGACATGCATCAACCAAGTCAGCGAGCCTGACCACCCGACCCCGTTGGTCGCCTTTTACGACAAGCATAGTCGCCTTTTACGGCAAGCATGGGTTGCTGAAGATCTATCTACCCCGGAATCTTCACGGGGCTGTACATCACTTGCTTGATAACGGTGTAAGAACTTACACGAAACGTCGCTCCTAATTGTAATAAAGAAACGAAGAACGTTTGCGCATTATTAACTGAAGTAGAGTGTATGTATAAATTCGATCAGTAAATAAAGACGAGTGAAGATAGTCAGGTACTCAAACTGAAAAGGCTGTATTGGGTAATTACGTCCAGGGTTGTAATACGATTGCTTTTTTGAAACCCTTCAAGCGTATTTAAAAGCAGGCAACCTAAAATTAATAGTGTTATGGTGATTTATTTGACGTATTTACGTCAATACGCAGCTTATCTTTGGGCTGAAATCATTCATTCCCTGATGTATATTGCAACTAATAAAGCTAAATGAGCTATTTCGAATAACATAAAAAAAAAACATCGAAGGCCGATCTGAGAACAAGGCAGGATCAAGTGGCAACTCCATGCACGAGAACACCCGTTTACAACAAAACTATGGATTTTCTCGTGGAGCCGATTATTACTTGAACATATCACTGATACCTTAAACGTGTTTTCTCGTATCTGTCTTATGATGAGATTACGCTTAATTCTTCATACATGTCTGAGCCCTCCTTGAAGTGTTTGATCTCGGCCAACTCCTGGCCGGGTCGTGCGTGGATGGCGAGCAAACCCGCCCACAGGAGACAGTGCGTGTACATCGGATCACAGTCGTCACGTTTTTTGCCGAGTCTATGATGAGACGTGATCGATACCTACATTACATGTGCATGCCCTGTACTGATCAGGCATGGTCTGCTAGTTAATGCCAGGAAGACGTCGAAGGGCAAGATTACTGTAAATCCTCACAAAAGGGACCGATGTTTTAACTGTTAGGCATGCTCATCGCCGAACTCTGTTTTAGATAGTGTGTGAATATGGTTTTACGCCGCTTTTAGCAGTGTTCCAGCAATATCACGGCGGGGGACACCAGAATTGGACTTCACACATTGTACCCATTTGGGGAATGGAACCAAGGTTTTCAGCGTGACGAGCGAACGCTTTATCTACTAGGCTACCCCACCGCCTCTGCATTAAATACAGGAAAGGCATGTGTACAATACTGTGCATTAATTCACATCGGCATGTGTTTGAAACCGAATGTTATTTGACGTCAGCCTACGTTCGAGAGTGAGGGTGTGTGTGTGTGTGTGTGTGTGTGGTGGTGTGTGTGTGGGTGTGTGTGTGTGGCACAGACGACTAATTATATATATATTTTTCCGAGTCAATTGAAGTCACGTGACGCAGCACAAGTTGACCTCAGCTCAATCGAACCGCTTTTCTATCAATTTTTAACTTATGATCATGTCATAATACCAATAAAACTACATGTATGTACCCCAAGACCCGTGAAGATCCGGGGTAGAATAGGTCTTCAGCAACCCACCGGGATCGGGTGGTCAGGCTCGCTGACTTGGTTGATGCATGTCATCGATCTCAATTACATGGATCGATGTTCATGTTATTAATCACTGGATTGTCTGGTCCAGACTCGATTATTTACAGACCGCCGTCATTTAGCTGTAATATTGTTGAGTGCGGCGTTAAACAACAACCAAACCAACCAACCAACATGTACCTCACAGTGTCAGTCAGCAGAGTAAACTGAGGGCTTTAAGGGCCAGCACGTTTATAAACCTGTAGACCTAGTGGCAAACATTTTAGCTGAAGCAGGGAGTGAATGAGGGAGTATGGTTTTACGCCGCTTTTAGCAATATTCCAGCAATAGCACGGCGGGGGACACCAGAAATGGGCTTCGCACATTGTACCAATGTCGGGAATCGAACCGGGTCCTCGGCGTGACGAGCGAACGCTTTAACCACTTGGCTACCTGACCGCCCCTCCTGAAGCAAGGAGACATACGCCTGCAATAGAAATTTCAAAACACAACCAGTCAACCAGAAGCTTTTAATGCCATCACACCGTGTACACGATACTCTGTAATGATAGATATGATAGAAGCCTACATTTACCAAGGAAATCAATTATAAGCTTGTAAAACATCTTTGCTTCTACATGCCACACAGCATTTGAAACGTTTAATCCTACTGTTTATAAATATGAAAGTTATATTTTTCACACTATTTGATTAATGCATTTATAACGTTTGTTTTTCTTAAACGTTTAAGCTTACACATTCATAACGACAAGATGAAGCACCAAAGAAGCGACAATTATGGTGATTTACATAGAGCTATCCACTCACTTATTTTTCTATATATTTTCATTGTTAAAGTAATGGGAAAATGATGATCAAAGAATTTTGAGTCCAATCTGTCAAATATGATAGTAGCTTGCCGCTAGTCACATGAAAAATATAGGGAAATACCTCCGTTTTTCGAAGCTTTGTATAAAAATAACACGTACGAAGACTGATTCGATGTTTGGTATCGTTTGAAAGCTCTGAACATCAATAATATTACAGTAATATCACCAGGAGATATTTTCATAGTTTTGCGGTTTTATTGGATAGAAACTGGTTTCTAATGACGCTTTTGCCGTAAGGATCGGGATTGGTCAAAATCTAGCACATGACCTTACGCAGACAATCAAATTACAGCAATAGATACAGTCTTCGTGTGTGATATATTTCAGATTTAGACGAAAGTCTTTGGTTATATTACCATCTTTTCCTGCGATCGTGTAATGTAAGTCAAATGACATCTCGACATTTGCGCCTCCGTTTTTAGGCTCGGACACGATGTTTAATGTCAAAATAATTATATGCATGAGAAATCCTTGTCACAGGAGGGGGAACGGGTGGCCCAGTCGTCTAAGGCGCCGCGATTCGCTGTGCACAGTTGCGTCCCTTTGGGCACGCCAGAAACCTTTGATTATGGGTTCGAATCCCGGTTCGCCCCGATTATGTTTCTAGGTTTGTCAGCACCATACCCGTGCTCGTGGGTTTCACCGAAGTGGTAAACGTCTGAGACATGCATCGCTTCGGGCTTTCCTCCCACATTAAGCTGACACGCCGTGATATGACTGGAATACTGTTAAAAGCGGCGTTGAACCCGACTCACTCACTCACTTGCCATAGGACGTAACATTGCACGATATGTCCACGAAGTTCCATATTTTAAACATAGGTCCTGCTTAAAACAGTAACTTAGAAGCAAGTTTGCCAGTTTTTATAAATATGTCTGTTGATTTTATTTTTTGATTTTATTTAATTTATTTACGATTTGCTTCAAATCGTCTATATATTGCTCTTTCACATGTTCGGTTATGATCCGGATTTATTTTTAACAACATTGCGGGAAACAGTTCATATTGTTTAATCAATTGATAAAATATGATACTTAAAAATGAAATATGTATTTTCTAAAATTGTGAAAAGTGATTGATTTAATAAATGAATGATATGACAGGTAGGTTCATGAAACTAAATATCATTTTGACGTGGCTAACGGTGTGACCGGTACACCGGCCTGCGGTGTTGAAGGAGTTAACGGGCAGAGAACTTTGAAGCTGGGTGAGGTGAGGTGAAATTGGGTTTAACGTCGCGTCCAAGATTATTGCACTTATATAGCGAAGTGCATGCGCGTGTGTGTGTGGCTGATTGATGCCGATTTACTGTGCTAGCCCACTGAGATACCATGCCGCAGTTTAACATGAATATCCCACTCAGACACAGTATACTGACAGTATCATGACCATCGATCCACGCAATTGGGACGCGATGACATGCATCAACCAAGTCAGCGAGCCGGACCACCCGATTCCGTCAGTCGCATCTTACGACAAGCGTAGTAGCCTTTTACCGCAAACATGAGTTGCTGAAGATCTATTCTCTACCTGGATCTTCTCAGGTCGAACTATTTAGTTGAGAGATGCAGAGACACTCAAATGTCGAGATTATCGTCATGCATGTTTGGTGATTATCATTAAGAATGTACCAATTAGGTGGTGAGGTGAAATGGGGTTTAACGTCGCGACGTGCATGCACATGTGTGTGTGTGTGGCTGCTTGTACTAGTCCGGACTGATGCCGATTTATAGTGCTAGCACATTGAGATACCATGCCGCAGTTTAACATGAATACCCCACTCAGACACAGTATACTGACTCTGAGCCGACCAGTCCTTGTTTTAGCCCCTTAATGCCGAGAGCCAGACAGAGTAACAACAAGTACCACATTTTAACATCTTTTGGTATGACGCGGCCGGGAACCGAACCCCGGATTTACATTAGGAGAAATGAGTTTTGTCAGTATTGTTGAAAGTTGTTTGCAGTCGTATTTTTTTATAGCAGGTGACTTAAAACAGAATTGTTTCACTTCTACTACCATTATTCCGACACATAAAAAATAGATTTGAATTTAATATCAATAACTCCTTGATTGCCTTTGTTGCAGTATCAAACTTTTAAGCAAAATAGAAGTGTTTATAACGGAAGCTTCAATTTGTCCGTACATTATGTTTTATGTAGCTTCGCGCCATATCAAATTAACGGCAATATATAGCGAAAAATGGCATTTTGAATAACTTAAATTTTAAGCAGTTATCCAGATTTTAAAAAGTACAGCAAACTACGGTTATAACGAACACGCTTATAACGAACTGACCGATATAACGAACTGATTTTGTAGTTCCGTCCATGTGTTGTGTATATGCTGTATATATGCTTATAACGAACTACGGTTATAACGAACTAAAATAAGTGGTCCCTTTGAGTTCGTAATAACGGTTGTTTACTGTATACTGTTTTCATGCCAAGGATAGGCTTGTTTTGACAATGTTGGGAGATATTTTACACTTGAACATTCCATTTGTTATATTTATTACGCATGGGTGTGCACCTTTCCTTATTTTTCCGGGGGCACGGGTGGCCCAGTCGTCTAAGGCGCCGCGATTCGCTGTGCAGAGTTGCGTCCCTTGGGCACGCCAGAAACCTATGATTGTGGGTTCGAATCCCGGTTCGCCCCGATTATGTTTCTAGGTTTGTCAGCACACTACCCGTGCTCGTGGGTTTCACCGAAGTGGTAAACGTCTGAGACCTGCATCACTTCGGGCTTTCCTCCCACATTAAGCTGACACGCCGCGATATAACTGGAATACTGTTAAAAGCGGCGTTAAACCAAACTCACTCACTCACTCACTCCCTTATTTTTCCATCCCCGACACCCAACTCCTCAATTGTGATAGCACCATCTCCCTTTCAATATTACGGTAAACTTTCCAGCACATATCATTCATTTCAGGGGTTAAATATAACTAAAACCCTGCAATTAACAAAATATCGAAAACTTAAGAACAATCAGACTAAATGTCACATATATATTATAAACAATTGTTTAAAAACATAGAAATGCATGTTCTTTCAACAAAGTTAACCAGAGGGACGCACTTTAAATAATTCATGAGCTCCGTTGCAAACCCCGTGGAATAAGCGGGGAAGACATACCGGTCTCCGTGTCATTACAGAGACAAGTGCTCGAACACATTTTATGAATTTAGAGGTTTCGTTGAACCGAACAATATGGAATCTCAGAACGGACATTGTCCAACACAAGGGACATTTACCAAAGCGCGACACTGCCATAACGCAACATTTTGGCCACTTGTCGCGCTTTGAATACTATTTTTTTGTATTTTACTAAAGGGCGACGATGCCACATTTTTCAAGGTCGAAATATGTCGCGTTGACGTATTGTCACGCTTTGGTTAATTTTGACACTTTTTGTTTGTTTTTATAAGTCGACAATGCGACAATGCGACAATGCGACAACGCGAAAATGTTCCTTCTAAGATTCAACAATGTACCGGGAACGTGTAAAACACATATGTCAAAAAATTAATTGTCACAGGCAATTGTAAAAAAAATAAAAATGCATGAATTTTCTATACAATTACCCATAAACCCCCATGTCGTCACAGGCTTTCAATAGAACTAATACAACTAGAATAAAACAGACCTTACCTACCGCAGAGCGTCAAATCAGTTGAGTACGTTGATTAAAAACGTGAAAATATTTGGAAAATATCTGTGGACGCCAAGTTTACAGTACACATCATGCACTAGACCGAGATCTGTACGGTAGTGTCCATGTTGTTTACGAACCGGATGTCGATTTCGTTGCGCGATTTCGATTTGACCATATATGCATGTGTAGCTGGGCGTGGAGTCGCCCCACTGATGACATCCTTACCTTGTCAAGTTGATGACGGGGTTAACCTCTTTGGTCATGTGGAAAAGGCGTCCGACCTCGGATCAGAAGGTCCGTGGTTCGAATTCCATCACGGGACTCGGAAATTTTTCGGCCGCTACGCATAGAGTTATGAGACCAGCCAAAACATACCTCGGTAATTCCAGCCTAGTTTGGCAAGGGTGGTAACTGGACTTTTATAGTCAGGTAACTCCCTTGCCTCGGGAAGATGTGCTGATAGCGCTATTTAACAACAAACAAACAAATCTAGTTATTGGAGCTCGCACCCTGAAGTAGACATTTACGGCACACGGAGTCTCGTTTTGTAACGATTTGGCTTCTTTCAGGAAATGATTTCGAGGATTTCTAATATTCCTTTATTTGGATTCCAAATGCTTCTGTATTTACGAACGTGTCTATGTAATGTAAACAACCTGCATGGCAAGCGCCACTCACTGCAGAAACCAATCAGTTAATGGAATGTTAAAAACTTTAATCAGAAAATCTAATTTTACAAATAAGTGGTCGTCATCTTGTGGCGAAGTGGCTGCCGTTCTCCAAACAAAGAAGCGGGGAACTCATCGACAACTTCACGAATTCCGAACGAGGCGTTTTACAGTTCAATCACAGAGAACCACTCTCGGTGATAAAATCTCGGGAGTTCATTCAAGGGGCATAACTCGTGAATTACTGTTTCGTTTCTCTTTGTCAATAGATATGACATTACGGTAAACTACGTTTATAACGAATACTCTTATAACGAACTGACGGATATAACGAACTGTTTTTTGGTCCCGTCTATTTGCTGTATATATGCTGTAAATGTGCTTATAACGAACTACGGTTATTACGAACTAAATGTACTGGTCCGTTTGAGTTCGTTATAACCGTAGTTTGCTGTATCTGTTTTTACAAGGTGAGCCTTTGTAGTATTGTGGAATCTCCAGATATTTCAAGCAATATTCCACCTTATTGAAAAATGGGTATCTATTCCAAATGATTTATGACGGCGGTCTGTAAATAATCAGTAACTGGGATCATGAGTGAGTGAGTGAGTATGGTTTTACGCCGCTTTTAGCAATATTCCAGCATTATCATGGCGGGGGATACCAGAAATGGGCTTCACACATTGTACCCATGTCGGGAATCGAACCCGGGTCTTCAGCGTGACGAGCGAACGCTTTAACCACTAGGCTACCCCACCGCCCCAACTGGGATCATGAGCATGAAATCGGGATACGATGACATGCATCAACCAAGTCAGAGAGCCTCACCATCCGATTCCATTAATCGCCTCTGATGACAACCGCAGTCGCCTCTTACGACAAACATGGTTTACAGAAGACCAATTCCAACCGGGGTATTCACGGGGAACAAGCATGGGTTGCTGAAGACCAATTCTAACCTGAATCTTCAAGGGGGATTAGTATGGGTTCCCGAAGACCAATTCAAGCGCGGATCTTCACGGTGATACAAGCATGGGTTGCTGATGGCCGATTCAAACCCGGATTTTCACGGGGGACAAGCAGAGTTCTTGAAGACCAATTCAAACGCGGATCTTCACGGGGGACAACCAGGGTTGCTGGAGACGAACTCAAGAAAGATGCACGTCATCAGAATACACATCATGTGAGTCTGCCATTAATATTTAAAAAAAACAATCCCAACAATATCAAAACCTGATTTTATTCTCTATAGTATGTACTTGGAGCATTGAACAGCTATACATTGTTGCTACGGTTGGCTGAGTACACACCATCACCTTGGTTCTAGCATCTAAATACAATTGCTATGAAATGGAAGAATGAGTATATATTTCAAATGATGAAGAAGATGACAAACAGCTGTACATATACTCGGTGTAATTATATAATATCATGAACACCATAATCTATTACAAACCGTCGTAAGAATTGTGTGCGAAAGATCGTCGAATTGCAGGAAAAGTCAAAGGAATTACGAAAAAACACGTTTGTCACAAACAGTGTATTTGTTACATCGTTGTAAGCAATTGATGGAGAAGTTGTCGAATTGCCGAACCTTTAATGTCACCAAACATTCAGAATGTCAGAGCGAAACAGTACAATTAAATTTGAAAAGCGTTATCGCACATTGATTTGTATAATTAAATCGTCACATGCATTTTGACCGAGAAGATGGCGAATTGTGAACAAAATCACATCTAATACACGATGTCAAAAGAGCCAAATGAAACAAGAAGAGACCAGCTTCATCGGAAAGATCGTAACAGCATCGGTTTCGGTGAAGCGAGGTTGGCATTTGTTATGGGCCATACTGTGAGGTTGTCTCGGTGGTATATACATGGCAACCAGGAAAAGAACATATACACTGTATATACAACGAGTCATTATGCATATTGCTCTATCATTGTCATGTGATAAGAACATGTAAAACATTACGTCATGGTATGACGTCATTATGACGTCACGAAACAGTTGGCATTAACCACAGTATCAGTATTGCTTGGAGATACAATCGATGTTCTGTGATGATGCTAAGATTCTTCAAACGACAGCAACACGTGCAGTGATACCCTAGTTACCATGGTTACAAGTGAAATACATTTACTCATATCTGAAATATACAGTTTATCTGTCTTTCAATGTTCAAACTCAATACATCAATGGCTGCATATTTTGCCCGCTACACGTCCACTAATGCACGATGCCAAGCTCCATTGCACTGTTGAGGTAAGAGCGTCACCTGTAGGCGGCGCTGTTGGGATCTCGTGTTTGAATAAACCTGAGAGTGATGTCCCTTTTTCTTTCCATATTAGGAAGACACAACATCCCAAAGACGTAAAAGCAGGGCATATGCTTAGTTTTACAGACTGCGAATCTCATTCAGTCGATGCTTGTAGGTTCGGCTGCAAAGGTTAAAAAAGGTCAGAAGTTCAAGGGTCAAGTAAAACAAACAACAAACGTCTCAGTTATAGGATTTACACCGCTCTGTCGTGATCCGGACCGCTTCACTCCCGGACTACTTTGAATAAAATCCATAACGTTGCCATAGCAATCTGATTAAATAAATCAGCATCAGTTTTATGAGTCCTACTGATACGTATTTGCTGCTGCCAATGTCCTGTATCCTAGCAACCCACATTGTTGCATACCAATACAATATTCCTCGCCACGTGTTACATCTTTCCTAAAACAATTAATCGGTTCATCAAAAACAATTGCGTGTTATTCCAGAGACATTGTGATATCCATCTACTGCATCATAGCAACCAAGTGCGTGTTACTCCCAACGATGGGAGTGATAACAGTACACTGTTTCCTAGCAACTGAGTGTTTGTCATGCGCAGAATTGCTTCAGATGTCCGCCGATAATGAAGGCCCCGGTGATGAAGAGAACGGTGTAGTTGGGGAAGACGGAGTGGCTTGTGTTGACGCATCTTGTCGTTGCTGACGGTGGGGATGCTAAGGGGAAAAAACAGATAAATGTAATTCAGAGGGAATCCATGAAGGACTTAATATTATAGAGTGTCACAGACGAGAAAAAGCGAGTTGCATGTTTTAAAAAGAAAAAAAATCATTTTAACAAACTATCTATGGGATGTATCTTACACTGATATGTAAATTTATGTTGAAAGAGACGTCCTTATAAAAGAGGTGAGGTGAAACGGGGTTATTTAAACGTCGCGTCCAAGATTATTGCACTGATACATGCACGTGTTTGTGTGTTTGCGTGTGTGTGCGTGTGCGTGTGCGCGCGCGTGTGTGTGTGTGTGTGGCTGCTTGTACTCTCAGTGTCGATTACTCTCAGTGTAAGACCCAGCAAGTGTGGAGCCGTTTACTCTCAGTGTAAGACCCAGAAAGTGTGGAGCCGTTTACTCTCAGTGTAACACCCAGAAAGTGTGGAGCCGTTTACTCTCAATGTAACACCCGGGAAGTGTGGAGCCGTTTACTCTCAGTGTAAGACCCAGAAAGTGTGGAGCCGTTTAATCTCAGTGTAAGCCCAGAAAGTGTGGAGCCGTTTACTCTCAGTGTAACGCCCAGAAAGTGTGGAGCCGTTTACTCTCAGTGTAAGACCCGGGAAGTGTGGAGCCGTTTAATCTCAGTGTAAGCCCAGAAAGTGTGGAGCCGTTTAATCTCAGTGTAACACCCGGGAAGTGTGGAGCCGTTTACTCTCAATGTAACACCCAGAAAGTGTGGAGCCGATTACTCTCAGTGTAACGCCCAGAAAGTGTGGAGCCGTTTACTCTCAGTGTAACACCCAGAAAGTGTGGAGCCGTTTACTCCCAGTTTAACACCCAGAAAGTGTGGAGCCGTTTACTCCCAGTGTAAGACCCAGAAAGTGTGGAGCCGTTTACTCCCAGTGTAACGCCCAGGAAGTGTGGAGCCGTTTACTCTCAGTGTAAGACCCGGCTAATATTCCGTTCACATGCACAACATTTACTAACTGTAAGTAATTTTGCACATGTGTAACTATACATACGTGTGTACATGTAAATTTACTATGCGTTCACATGAAAATCAACTAAGGTGTGTAAATAAAGTATGTAAATTATGTTAGGCACATATATTTGACTTTCAACACAAAACAGGTTGTTTTCCAATCCGAGTTGAATGAGAAGAGAGTTACTTCACCGAATGTTTTCGCGTGAAGCAGCATGTGTTTGAACAGATATTAATTAAAGAAAAGCTATGGGAACGAACGGTCTCGATTGACCAGTTAAGTGAGAAATTTACAGTTTATAACGGGACATTTTCAAGAGAATAACAAACGCCATGAAGCAATATTAACTCCATCAATTACCACCTGTCATCATTTTGCCTTGTCAATGTGGAACAAACGTAAAAAAAAGTCAACAGTTTGTGAAGACAGACACTCACGATACAAGGAGACAATTTGAGGGAGGTCACTGTGATGTCTATAGTTCCGTAAAGTGTTATGTTCACAGCAGTGAAATATCAGGTGTTATGTTCACTGCAGTGAAATATCATTTGTTATATTCATTGCAATGAAAATATCACTTTTCTCAACTTCGGAAAACTCAGTTTTTTACACTGAAGTATATAAAATAAACACACGTCGTTAAAAGTTAGTTTTCTTTCTCAACTTAAATTTAAGTCTTTCACACTTAAGTATATAATATGATATATGATGTGTCTTTGTTATGAGAAAAACACGATTGCAAGAGACAGTACCAGTACGTAAATCAACACACGTGATTGTTATTTATCATGGATCACGAATGTTAACTGATAGGAAAATATTAGAACCGTCGTTTGTATTTAAATCGCATATTATAGAGATCACGACAACGTGCTTAGCAATTCAAATTAACGTACACTATACCCACGATGTTAGACACATGACTATTCATTGCCATGAATTAATACGTTTGCAGCGAGTTTTACCGTGATTCATTTTGCAATCTCCGTCAGACGGACCTTGCGCGAACTTTGACCGACCAATGACATGACTGATACGAAGTCGACATTAACCAATCAGAAGGCAGCTTTCTTGTGCTTGCGGCACTAATTTCAAATTTGCGACTACGCTTCGAAATATATTTTGACACATTCGCGAATAAAAATTTGAAACCTGAACAAAAGAACATTCTGGAAAGGCTAGTAGATGGTCTAGATTGTATGGATTCAGTCGTTGAGTACGTAAACTATCGTTCGGAATACACCATGTCAAAGTTTTCGAGATTGCATGATTAGAAATCACATTACGACTGTCACTTCCATGATCTGGCAAACGACGCTCTGATTGGTCGGATGAAAGGTCGTTCTGACGTGACCCCCAATGGGATGTCCTCAGATCTTTGTTTAGCGGTAGCGAGAACTAAGATCTGATTTTATTGAGATTGATTCATTTTACGACACACGTCTCCCGTTTATGATATGTACTCACTCGGGTCAGCCAGCAGTGGTACGATCTCCCGCCAAAAGGTACACTGCTTGTGACGTAAGCCTCGACCTGACGTCACTGGTTTAGAAACATTCAGATACACAAATTGCTGGGATTTGATGTCAAAACGAGGCCAGTTGTTCGAGTTTGCGTCATTGGGGTTGCTGCAAACATAGGTACAAATTATGATGAGAGCTTTGTATATACACACGTGCAGGGTATATTTACACGTGCTGGTTAGCTGTACGCGTGTCATACTATGCATACGTGTAAGTAATATGTACACGCGCGAATAATATATACTCGTTGAAATACTACGTAAACTTGAAAATAATATATACACGTGCAAAAAATATATACACATTTGATTAATATGTAAATTTGAAAAACGTTAACTGAGAGACAAAAAAAAGCATACCGAGTTTGTTTTTTATGTAATTGAAAATTGAAAGAACTGCTGTTTTATTGGATTATGTCTGTTGAACTTTCCAACATTCCAACAGCAGTTTGTAAATCGTAGAATGTGGCGGGGTATTTGGTTACTCTTGTGTAAAAATATATTGGTTCTATGACGACTGGAGTAAGAAATGAATTTGCAACCACATGACCCCTACGATGTTTGAAATGAAAAATTATGCCGAAAATGCGATAAAAGATTTTTTAAAGTATTAAATCGAATAAAATATTAAATAATTAATCATGTTGAAGTATTCTTTGAGTGCCGACTAAGCGCCATTTGCAGTTCATGTTTTGGATATAATGCCACCAACTACAGATATTTCAATTGAAAATCAAACATAAGATAAAATCAACTGAGAGCAAGGTATAGTATCTTTTGCTCTTCAGTGTATTGTGACATGAAAACACAGAGTGAAAATAATATTTTCACGTGCATATACTATGTACACGTGCGAACATTTTTATGCGCTTAGCAAATAATAAACGCACGTGCAAATACCATGCATGCACGTTCAAAAAGAGTATTGCATCTACTTTTGCTATTTAACCAGGATATGGAAAATGAGGATATGTTGGAGTTGGATACCTTTATAGACGCTTTGAAAAGTATTTCAGTTATATCACGGTTAGGGGGAAGGCGTTGTTGAAGCAATTAAGCATGGACCATGAGTCACGAATCATAATCAGAGCGAGTCTGGGTTTCGAACCAAAGATGACCAGACCCTTGTCACCCATCGCCGCATGCACCCTCATCAATATGATGCTCATGATATCAATCACTGGATTTTCTGGTCCAGATTCGATTATTTACAGATCGCCGTCATATAGCTGAAATATAGCTGAGTGCGGCGTTAAACAAACAAATAAACAAACAAACAAAATCATAATGATGCACTGATAACTATAAGACATCCATCCACAATTACTCACTTTGCAGAAACACACTCATTCCATCACTGTCCATACACTGGAGCCGTGTCCAAATCGTCATTCTGGTACAAATCCCTTTCATCCAACCACCTGTCACTTACTTACAGCTAAAATACCCGTGAAGATCCCGGCTAGAATTGGTCTTCAACAACCAATGGTTGTCCCCGTGAAGATACAGGTTAGAACTGTTCTTCGAAAACCCATGCTTGTCGTAAGAGGCGTCTATCGGTATCGGATGGTCAGGCCCGCTGACTTGGATGATGCATGTCATCGTAATCCCAATTGCTTAGATCGATGCTCATTATGTCAATCACTGGATTATCTGGTCTAGATTTATTTTTTTAATTAGTCGCCATAATGCTGAAGTATTGATGAGCGCGGTGTCAAATAAGAAACAAACTCAAGGACATAAACAATCACCAACTCATTTACACAAAATACAGCGCCATCCCTACCTATATTTAGCGAAGTTCGTCCACATCTTCATCACACGTCTGCTCAAGTCCACCTCGTCGCTATTGTATCTACTTCCGTTCTCCAGCGGAAGTCCGAAGATAATCTCGATTTCATACCCATGCATGACGCCGGCCCACTTCGGCCATGGGTTGGTAGACACACGGTGTTCGAAGGAGTAAAGAAAAATATCTTTGTTTATTCTCGACATTTCCCTGGCGAAATCGATGGTGGGGCACTTGAAAGCCCTGTCACCACTGATGTCATCAGCAATGACACGGTAGGTGTCTCTGTCAACAGGCAACTCCTCCTCTTCATACTCCACAGCAACAGCCTTCTTTGTCTTATCGTTGCTAGGGGCAACAACATCTCGCACCACGTCCAAGAACTCGTCTCTGTCAAGAGGGTTCGGGTTGTTGAGTTTGAACTTATCTTGGACTCCGTATAGCAGAAAGTAGTTCCCCTCGTTCTTGTTCACACCCAATAAAATACTGGTGTTTTTTATTTCACCCCGAGCTATCAACTTCTCTGGAATATCGGGAAGGAAATACTTATCAACTACTGGAGCGAAGGGGGCGTCGAAATAGAAGTCCACGATGTACCACGCCTCCACTGATAACTCTTGTGGGTCTGCGCTTCTCAAGCATTTCAGCATTTCCGTCTCATCCGTTGTTGTACAGTTAAACCTTTGGGCCAGTGCTCTAGTCCTGTCATTTGCCATCTGTCGCGTATGCAACCCCCAGTAGCATAACGCGCTTGCGCTTTGCATCATTGCGTTGTTAAACAAGTCACGTGACAGAGGTGACAACAAATGCATCGAGACGCTAACCGCGCCAGCACTCTCTCCGAAAATGGTAATCCTGTTGACGTCACCGCCAAAATTGTCAGCGTTATTTCTCACCCATTTGATTGCCATTAACTGATCTAAAAGACCAACGTTGCCAGGGGCGTCATCTCCGGAAGAAAATGCATCATCTCCGTAACTGAGGAATCCTAGGGTGCCTATTCGGTAGTTAATGGACACAACGATAACGTCATTTGCAGCGGCCATGTATTTGCCGTCATACACCCTGAGCGTCGACGTTCCCAAGGCAAACGTCCCCCCGTATATCCACAGCAAGATGGCTTTTTTCAGAGCCCCACCCCTCGGGACCCAGATGTTCAGGTACAGGCAGTCTTCGCTCATGTTTGTGTTGGGGTTCCACATGTCCACACCTGGAAAGACAACTTCAGGAACTTAGGGAATAACGCCAAAACTGATTCCGGTTATTGAGGTATACACGTAAAACCGGTTTGCCTCTGTGTAGCGGATGTGCACGGTGTTTTATCGGTTTTATCAAGGACATCTAGTTACTCTAGTTAACTCGCGAAATGTGTTACGAGTGAGTGCGTGAGTATGGTTTTACGCCGTTTTATTCCAGCAATATCACGGCGGGGAACACCAGAAATGGGCTTCACACATTGTACCCATGTGGGGATTCGAACCCGGTCCATAGGAAAAAAATACGTACACATCCTGTGTTACGAAAGTAGGGGAAAGATACGACCATATCCTGTGTTACGAAGAATAGGTGAATATACGTACATATCCTGTGTTACGAAGGGTAGGGGAAAAGATACGATCACATCCTGTGTTACGAAGAAAGGGAGAAAGATACGTACATATCCTTTGATTCGAAGAATAGGGGAAAGATATATCCTGTGTGACGAAGAATAGGAGTAAGATACGTACATATCCTTTGATGCGAAGAATAGGGGAAAGATATATACTGTGTTACGAAGAATAGGGGAAAGATACGTACATATCCTTTGATACGAAGAATAGGGGAACGATACGTACATATCCTGTGTTACGAAGGAGAGGGCGAAAAATACGTCCGCATCTTATGTTTTGAAGGGTAGGGAAAATATACGTACATATTTGGTGTTACGAGGGGTAGGGCAATGTTACGTAGCCATCCCGTGTTACGACGGGTAGGGGAAGGATACGCATATTTCTTGTGTTGTGAATGGTTGGTGATTGGGAAGATACATACACATTCTGTGTTACGAAGGGTAGGGGAAAAGATAGGAACACATCCTGTGTTTCGAAGATGTTAAGAAGAATAGGGAAAAGATACGTGCATTTCCTGTGTTACGAAGGGTAGGGGAAAAGATACGAACACATCCTGTGTTTCGAAGAATGGTAGATAGATACGTACATGTCCTGTTTTACAAAGAATAGGGGAAAAATACGTACACTTCTTGTATTGTGAAGGGTAGGGGGAAAGATACGGATACATCTTGTGTTACTAGAGGTGGGACAAAGATACGCAATTTCTTGTGTTGTGAATGGAGGGGCGGGCGGGGGTGGGGTGGGGGGTGGGGGGTAGGGGGTAGGGTAAAGATACGTACACATCCTGCGTAACGAAGGTTGTGATACGTACGCAGCCTGTGTTGCAAGGGGTGTGGGCGAGATACGTACACTTCCTATGTAACGAAGGGTAGGGGGAGATACGTACACTGCCTATGTAACGAAGGGTAGGGGGAGATACGTAAACTGCCTATGTAACGAAGGGTAGGGGGAGATACGTACACTTCCTATGTAACGAACGGTAGGGCGAGATACATACTCTTCCTATGTAACGAAGGGTAGGGGGAGATACGTATACTTCCTATGTAACGAAGGGTAGGGGGAGATACGTACTCTTCCTATGTAACGAAGGGTAGGGGGAGATACGTACACTTCCTATGTAACGAAGGGTGTGGGCGAGATACGTACACTTCCTATGTAACGAAGGGTAGGGGGAGATGCGTACACTTCCTACGTAACGAAGGGTAGGGGGAGATAGGTACACTTCCTATGTAACGAAGGGTAGGGCGAGATACGTACTCTTCCTATGTAACGAAGGGTAGGGGGAGATACGTACTCTTCCTATGTAACGAAGGGTAGGGGGAGATACGTACACTTCCTATGTTACGAAGGGTAGGGGGAGATACGTGCACTTCCTATGTTACGAAGGGTAGGGGGAGATTGGTACACTTCCTATGTAACGAAGGGTAGGGGGAGATACGTGCAGTACGTGGAGTACGGACAACTATCAGGAGACATACACACCTTCAAACCTGTCGAACAACTCGTCGATACTCTGATGACAGGAGTTGGGCATGTCTAGCGCGTCACGGGTTGTGTTCCAGGGGTCGTGAGGCACGGGGCGACGGAATCGGAGGTCACCAACAGGTGGCGCTGCATATGGGATGCCGTAGTAGATGTCGACAGTGGAGTTCAACACCGTTGTCCTGTTGCCACGGATAGGCCCCAGGGAGGTGGTCACCACAGAGTACTCTCCCTTTGAACACGTGATCAGCAGCACACACCACGTGAGCCATCCTGGCAACCCTCTTAGTTCTGGCATTGTACGCTACAACTGGAACAGATTTGAAAATTAAAAAATAACATGTTTTATCCGGATGCCGAGTCCCGTCAGTGTCATTTATTGCCCTTTCTTGTCCCGTAACACCTTCCCGAGTTGCGTCCCCTAGATCATTATTTTAACTCCGTACTCAGTAATATCGAGCTGTATGACGCTGGTCTGTAAACAATGGAGTCCAGGCCAGCCAATCCAGTGATTGACATCATGGGGTGAGGTGAGGTGAAATGGGGTTTAACGTCGTGTCCAAGATTATTGCACTTATATAGATAGCTTATATAGATGCACGTACAAATTAATTGCACTGATATAGCTCCATGCATGCACGTGTGTGTGTGTGGCTGCTTGTACTAGTCCTGACTGATACCGATTTATAGTGATAGCTCAGACAAAGTATATTTACTCCGAGCCGACTAAAGTACTCACGGAAATGAAAAAAACCTGTTTTTTCGACCTCAGATCTTAAATAAATGCAGTTAATATACAAAATATGTAAATATTCAAACAACTCAATTAGTACTAATTGGGCCGTGACACAAATACAGCGTATCAAATGTTTTTATGCCTTTTTACACGTAAAAGTGTGTAAAAATGTGAATAAAACAGAATATTGTGAAACAGGGCATAACCAGGTGTAAGTAGATCAAGGTGACTTATGACACCTTGACGACAGGTGAGAACAGGTGCATAATGCCTATAGTCTGTTTCTGCTATGTCAATTTGGACTTAGTTTTATTTTTGAATGTTGAAAGTGCCGACAAATTACCTCCTGTAAAGTACATTTTGTATTGTTCACTGAGATCAAACTAGCAAATCCAGACTAGTACTTTTCGAGTTGTTTTGTTATTTCGTATTTACAGCTACGTTACACTTTGTGTCGATTTTTAAATTGAGAAAAACAGTTTTTTTTCATTTCCGTGAGAACTTTAGTCCTTGTTTTAACAAGTACCATCTTTTAACGTCTTTTCATCGTGTTTCATTGGACAAGAGACAGATCCATCATTGATTTTATCCAATAGGACTGCTCGTCTTGCTGACTGAAGAGCTCATCAAAAACACTGCCAACCCCGTTAACCAAGCCTGTACCGTTGCATGTGAAGTCATCCTGTTTTTAATGTGTCTGGGTTAACGAATGGATAGGTAGGAATGTTTGTCATATCTGTATGTTCCAATTACACTGACGACCAAAAGAAACCTCAACATGGTTTTAAATCACTCAAACCAAAAAAAGATAGATGCGTAATGGATGGATGGGTGGGTATGTGGATGCGTTTGTTGGTCGCTGGGTGGGGTTGGGGTGCGTGGGGTGGGGGTGGGGTTGGTAGGGTATGCAGATGGGTTGTGGTCGGCTGGGTGGGTTGGTATGTGGATTGGTGAGAGGGTAGTTGGATAGTTGGATGGGTGGGTTTGTGGATTGGTGAGAGGGTAGTTGGATAGTTGGATGGGTGGGTTTGTGGATTGGTGAGAGGGTGGGTGGGTATGTTAATGGGTGGTTGGAAGGGTGGGAATGTGGATTGGTGGTTGGAAGGGTGGGCATGTAAATGGTTGATGGCTGGTTGGAAGGGTGGGCATGTAGATGGGTTGATGGGTGGTTGGATGGGTTGGCATGTAGATGGGTTGATGGGTGGTTGGATGGGTTGGCATGTAGATGGGTTGATGGGTGGTTGGAAGGAATGGCATGTAGATGGGTTGACGGGTGGTTGGAAGGGTGGGCATGTAAATGGTTGATGGGTGGTTGGAAGGAATGGCATGTAGATGGGTTGACGGGTGGTTGGAAGGGTGGGCATGTAAATGGTTGATGGGTGGTTGGAAGGAATGGCATGTAGATGGGTTGACGGGTGGTTGGAAGGGTGGGCATGTAGATGGTTGATGGGTGGTTGGAAAGGTGGGCATGTAGATGGGTTGACGGGTGGTTGGAAGGGTGGGCATGTAGATGGGTTGATGGGTGGTTGGAAGGGTGGGCATGTAGATGGTTGATGGGTGGTTGGAAGGGTGGGCATGTAGATGGGTTGACGGGTGGTTGGAAGGGTGGGCATGTAGATGGGTTGATGGGTGGTTGGAAGGGTGGGCATGTGGATAGGTTGGTGGAGGGTTGGTTTGGTGAGAGGGTCGGTGGATATGTGGTTTGATGGGTGGGTATGTGGATGGTATGTAGATGGGTTGATGGGTGTTTGGATGGATGGGGATGGGGATGGGTTGGTGGGTGGTTGGATGGATGGGTATGTAGAAAGGTTGATGGGTGGTTGGATGGATGGGCATGTGGATGAGTTTGTGGGTCGCTGGGTAGAAGTGTGGTTGGATGGGTGGGTATGTGGATGGGTGGGTATGTGGCTGGATGGGTGAGTATGTAGATGGGTTGATGAGTGGTTGGATGGGTGAGTATGTAGATGGGTTGATGGGTGGTTGGATGGGTGGGTATGTAGAAGGTTGGTATGTGAATGGATTGATGGATGGGTGAGTAAGTGAGTGATGTTCACCCCAGTTTCAACAATATTCCAGCGACATCACGACGGGGGACACCAGACATTGGATTCACACGTTATACCCATGTGGGGAATCGAACCCAGACCTTCGCCGGAACGAGCGAACGCTATAACCGCTAGGCTACTTCACACCCACAAAAGACACAGAGAAAGAGTTCTCCTGGCAACGTAACTGAAACGCTTTGTAGATGGTTGCGTTGTCATTGGTATACATTTACTGTTATTTGATGGTGCAAATCTTGCATACGGGGATGTTAAAACTGGTGCAAATGCAGAAACAATTATTTGTTTAGCATGATGTGGAGTAAATGAGATTTCTTTCTCTGCCACTTTCTTGCCACTTTCTCATCATGCTAGTTGTTTGGTTAGAACATCATGTGTATTTGTTTGTTGCGGGTCTTCTACGTATGTAAAACGTGTACCAGAAGCCTCTTCACTGCGTGAAAAGGAAATGGTTTGAGTTAAAAACAGCTGAAGTAACGCAGATGACGACATGCTTATTACCCAGGCACTGCATATTTAGCATATATAACCAGTCTACTTCCTTGTGAAGAATGGCAAAGATTTTAACTTCACGCTTATATCACCTTGGCCTTCAGTCCTTCAGTAGATGTTGCAACTAACTCCCCCAACAGATGTAGATCCCCGCGGACCGATGCCAAGTCTCCCCATTAGATGGAGCACCCCGTGGATCGAGGGTAGTCTCTCTATTAGATATAGCGCCCCGTGGACAGAGGCCAAATCTCGCCATGAGATGTAGCGCCCCGTGGACAGAGGGTAGTCTCTCTATTAGATATAGCGCCCCGTGGACAGAGGCCAAATCTCGCCATGAGATGTAGCGCCCCATGGATCGAGGGTAGTCTCTCTATTAGATATAGCGCCCCGTGGACAGAGGCTAAGGTTCCCCGTTAGATGTAGCGCCCCATGGACGGAGGCTATGTCTCCCCATTAGATGTAGCGCCCCGTGGACAGAGGCTAAGTCTCGCCATGAGATGTAGCGCCCCATGGATCGAGGGTAGTCTCTCTATTAGATGTAACGCCCCGTGGACAGAGGCCAAGTCTCCCCCTTAGATGTAGCGCCCCGTGAACAGAGGCCGTTTCCCCATTAGATATAGCGCACCGTGGACGAGGCTAAGTCTCCCCATTAGATATAGCGCCCCGTGGACGAGGCTAAGTCTCTCCATTAGATATAGCGCCCCGTGGACGGGGCTAAGTCTCTCCATTAAATGTAGCGCCCCGTGGACGAGGCTAAGTCTCTCCATTAAATGTAGCGCCCCGTGGATCGAGGGTAGACTCTCCATTAGATATAGCGCCCCGTGGACAGAGGCTAAGTCTCGCCATGAGATGTAGCGCCCCGTGGATCGAGGGTAGTCTCTCTTTAAGATATAGCGCCCCGTGGACAGAGGCTAAGTCACGCCATGAGATGTAGCGCCCCGTGGATCGAGGGTAGTCTCTCTTTAAGATATAGCGCCCCGTGGACAGAGGCTAAGGCTCCCCATGAGATGTAGCGCCCCGTGGACAGAGGCTAAGTCTCGCCATGAGATGTAGCGCCCCGTGGATCGAGGGTAGTCTCTCTATTAGATATAGCGCCCCGTGGACAGATGCCAAGTCTCCCCATGAGTTGGGGCGCCCCGTGGGCAGAGGCTGATCCTCGCCATTAGACATAGCGCCCCGTGGACAGAGGCTAAGCCGCCATGAGATGTAGCGCCCCATGGATCGAGGGTAGTCGCTTTATTAGATATTGCGCCCCGTGGACAGAGGCTAAGGTTCCCCATTAGATGTAGCGCCCTGTGGACTGAGGCTAAGTCTCCCCCTTAGATGTACGCCCTGTGGACGAGGCTAAGGCTCCCCATTAGATATAGCGCCCTGTGGACAGAGGCCAAGTCTCGCCATGAGATGTAGCGCCCGGTGGATCGAGGGTAGTCTCTCTTTAAGATATAGCGCCCCGTGGACAGAGGCTAAGTCTCGCCATGGGATGTAGCGCCCCATGGATCGAGGATAGTCTCTCTATTAGATATAGCGCCCCGTGGACAGAGGCTAAGGCTCCCCATTAGATGTAGCGCCCCGTGGACAGAGGCTAAGTCACCCCATTAGATGGGGCGCCCTGTGAACAGAGGCTGTCTCCCCGTAAGATGTTGCGCCCTGTGGACTGAGGATAAGTCTGCCCATTAGATGCAACGCCCTGTGTACGAGGCTAAGGCTCCCCATTAGGTGGAGCGCCCTGTGGACGAGGCCAAGGCTCCCCATTAGATGCAACGCCCTGTGTACGAGGCCAAGGCTCCCCATTAGATGCAACGCCCTGTGTACGAGGCCAAGGCTCCCCATTAGATGGAGCGCCCTGTGTACGAGGCTAAGGCTCCCCATTAGATGTAGCGCCCTGTGGACGAGGCCAAGGCTCCCCATTAGATGGAGCGCCCTGTGGACGAGGCCAAGGCTCCCCATTAGATGGAGCGCCCTGTGTACGAGGCCAAGGCTCCCCATTAGATGGAGCGCCCTGTGGACGAGGCCAAGGCTCCCCATTAGATGTAGCGCCCTGTGGACCAGGCTAGGCTCCCCGTTAGATGTAGCGCCCTATAGACGAGGTTAGTGTCCCCGTTTGATGTAGCGCCCCATGGACGAGGCTAGGGCTCCCCATTAGATGTAGCCCTGTGGACGAGGCTAGGCTCCCCATTAGATGTAGAGCCCTGTGGACGAGGTTAGTCTCCCCATTAGATGTAGCGCCCTTTGGACCAGATTAAGTCTACCCAATAGATGGCTCCCCGTAGATCGAAGTTAGTCTTCCAGCAGATAACGCACCCCGGTTAGGTTAAATCCCGTTTTTTTAAAACAAACGTTTGAAGTAGTGAAACATATCCGCCAGTTACGTCAAGGAATTCCATTACCCACAAATGACAATTCCCCTCAATCCGACCGCGGTGTTTCTGGCGGTCGTGGTGAGCGAGATCCATCTATCGGGGACCAATCAGGGCTGGCGTGTACTGTGAAGGGCTTATAAATATGTGGGAGGTATTCCTGACGGTGTATGGTGAACATGGCTTGGATATCCGACAGCGTTGGGGTGCACGGCGTGACTGACGTTGACGGAGCGGAACGACGACCGCTGCCGTTGTTACGTCTCCGTTACATCATACAGTTAACATTTTAGTTTTTACTGTCTATTTTTTTTCCAAGACAAATTGAGTTTTTACCGTCATTTGTACAAAGGATGCTGCCTATGCCATCTATTCAAAACATAGATAGCTGTTTTCAGTTCAGCTGTCAACGTATGTCATCAAAATATATCCAACATACTTTTTTCAAAAGCCGGAATATTGTTTTTTGAACATTCATTAAGTGGGTGAAAACCTTCTTGCCTAGCTAGGAAGGATGCATTGTATACCCTTAACTGCGGTAAGTACAAGCTTACAGACTGCATTGAACCAAATACACAACCCTGGCATTCTCTGTTGATTAAAATAGACGAAATTGGCCACCGCTCTGTCTTGAAGAGTCTCCAAATGAAAGACCTAACTCCAAGAGCCATTCATTCAGAAATCAAAGCGAGTGAGTAAGTGAGTATGCATTTCCGTCGCTTTTAGCACTATCACGGTGAGGAGAAATGGGGTTTAACGTCGCGTCCGAAATTATTGCACTTATATAGCGACGTGCATGCACGTGTGCGTGGCTGCTGGTACTAGTCCGGACTGATGCCGATTTATAGTGCTAGCACACTGAGATACCATGCCGCAGTTTAACATGAATACCCCACTCAGACACAGTATACTGACTCCGAGTAGACCAGTCCTTGTTTTAGTCCCTTAATGCCGAGCGCCAGACAGGGTAACAACAAATACCATCTTTTAACGTCTTTTGTTATGACGCGGTCGGGGATCGAACTCGGGACCTTCCGCTCTCCGGGCGGACGCTCTACCACTAGACCACGGAGGCGGTCCAGCACCATCACGACTGGGGACACCAGAAATGGGCTTCACACATTGTACCCATGTCGGGAATCGAACCCGGGTCTTCAGCGTGACAAGCGAACGCTTTAACCACTGGGCTACCCGACCGCCCTCAGTAGTCAAAGCATCAACGCAGTCCGTCAAAGTCAGTATCAGTACTTTTCAGCCATGCCACATATATCGGCACACTAAGCGCATATCGAACTCCCAAGAATCAGAATATCCCCAAATATATGATGTCAAGTGCCGATAATGTTGTGTATTGTGGACAATGTTTTAATCCGTATCATTGCACTGGGTTACCGCCGTCGTTATGAATGACATCCTTCGATATCGTTAGATACAGTTAGGACGGTCTGTGATTATAACTTAACTGTTCGTCCCCTCTGTTATAAAGACCCCGCGGTTACTATGATGCTGTACACACGCTATGCAGGGTTTCCCGTTATATGAGGAAGTACGGTACAAGTAGCCGACTGATACTGTACACGTGTAGGTAGGACCCTATAAGCATCAGTTAGACTCTTTTGTCTGGAGATCGAGACTGTGTAATTGGTGCCTCATTTTAAACTGAGCCATTGTCTATGTTATTAGAAAAATCAGATCTTGCCAGTCTGAAGTAGCCCATACTCGCCTTGGTAGCAGACAAGTGCTGTTTGAATGACCTCATTTACAACCAGTTCGACTGCACCTTTATCTGGAGCCTAATCTAACGGGTTGTTCTATCGGCCGTTGGAAGTAACACAAACGGGTATATTTTGGTCGTAGAACGTGAAGCCAACCGGTATGATCTCTTATTCTATTAGCCGTGGAGCTGATCGTCTACCTTGAACGCTGACAATGTATGTTTGATTTGCTATGTTATACTTGCATATATAGACGTGCGATCACTTTGTGTTGTGGTATTGTGTTATCACTTAGACACATAGGCGGATCCAGATATTTTTTTATTAAGACAGTTTAACAACTATTTTGTTTCTGTACGAAATGTTCATTTCAGAGACTAGATGTTAGTCTACGCCTATGACATCTGCCCTTTGTCTTCTAATATGGTATTATCGCGTAGACATAGGGTCGGGTATTTAGGCTAATCGCTGCTGTAGTTTGCAGCCAAATATGCCATATATCTACGTTCAGATGTAAATACTAAATTCCTATTCTTTAGATGGCATTTGTATATGCTTGTTCAAACTATGCTCGATGAACCGTGTTTGTGTACATATATTCAAGTTGGTATTTCCCCTATCCAAAGTGTGCAGTTGATTGTTGATAGTCATTTTGGAGACTTAAATGCGAAGTTAATTAATGCATACAAAGACCACTCGCAGTTTTCGCATTTAATTCACGCTCGCGTTAATTTCAAGATTTACAGTATGTAGTACGTTGTGTCAAAGCAACGACGCTCAGTCAGTCAGGTTGTATGTATGGGGTTTGTTGTATCGAGTCGTATTGAGGACACCTGTTTTTGTCTCTTACAAAACGGTCAGTGAGTATTGTTTTACGCCGCTTTTAGCAATATTCCAGCAATATCACGGCGGGGGACACCAGAAATGGGCTTCACACATTGTACCCATGTCGGGAATCGAACCCGGGTCTTCGGCGTGACGAGCGAACGCGTTAACCACAGGCTACCCGAAGCCCCACTAAACGGTACAAAGGCGAGAAGTTAGATATTCATAAGTTAAATCTCATAGCCCGTTATATATCAACGTGCTTTTGTACACCATTCAAAGAACAGTCTTACAGGAATGGCTTAATCGCTCCATGGACACGCTTGATAACCTTACAAGTAATAGCTGGCTCCAGCACGAGTGTATCTGTTAGTTGTTATACACTGAGGATCTACACAAGTAGTCTTTGTAATTGATGCTGAAGCGATGTTTAATGAAACGTTTACCCACATGTTTCGAATTGACTTTAAAGGCTCGCAACCAAGGGGTGCACCAAGTGTATTTGATAGCCTTGTGAGGTCAGTGTGCCACTCAGGTCAGAGGTCACACAGTTAAAGGAAACCAGCGAGCGACACCAAAAGGCTGGAAGACCTAAAATGAGTGATTATGGTTTAACGCCGTTTTCTGCAATATTCCAACAATATCACGGCGGAGGACACCAGAAATGGGCTTCACACATTGTACCCATTTGGGGAATAGAACTCGGGTCTTCGGCGTGACGGGCGAACGCTTTAACCACTCGGCTACCCGACCGCTCCGCTCGGTAGAAGAAGGTATACTTAAGGTACAGACGTTTACTATAATATCTGAAAAAACTAGTTGACCTACTCCAGTCAAAGTTGGTATGAGATTATTAAACAGTCATACATAACTGGATATTACATTTAAAGACAATCGGTGCATGAATAAAAAAAAAAATATGTCTATTTAGCTATCACTATATTTCATCAACAACCAGACCTGTTCGTCACGGGGGGAACAGGCATTCATTGTAACAGCCATCTGCATAATGCTACCCCTGCGTCACAGGGTCATATGACTCAGTTGAACCAATCAACTCAACTCGAAAGGGTGCACGGGAATCACGCACGTTGAGACGCCCAACGCTAACACCGTATTCGTGCGTGCGTGATTCCGGTGCACCCTTTCGAGCACATAGTTTTTAAGGTATTGTAGTAAACGTCGGTACCTTAAATTACCTTCCAGACTTTACACCACGCGGTCCAACATTGATAGGCGACTTAATAATGGCAGCAATAATGAATGGGGGGACAGGTGTGGGGCGGTCGGGTAGCCTAGTGGTAAGAACGTTCGCTCGTCACGCCGGAGGACCGGGTTCTATTCCCGACATGGGTACAATGTGTGAAGCCCAATTCTGTTGTCCCCCGCCGTGATATTGCTGGAGTATTGCTAAAAGCGGCGTGAAACCATCCTCCCTCGCTCGCCACTAAATGAGGGACTAGACTGGCGAAAAGTGAGGGTTGAGGGTGGGCGTGGTTGAGGTAGAGGGGGAGGGTAGTGACACTGGTACACTTCACCCATGCCAGTAATTACAGCCTATCACGTGAGCTTTCTCTTCAAGAGCACCCCCTACCGTTACTGCCAAGTGTTCAGACATGATGAGGAGTGTTTGTGTTACACGTGGTATAACTCCTCGCATGTGCAGAAACAGGAAGTACCGTTATCCCAAGCACGTGCTGGTTCGGAGATGTGATATGGGTAATGTGGCTACCAGATATATCTGGATATACAATAACGACTACCTATAGCCTCCTTCATGATTAACAATACTCCAGATGTGTATGTACACCGTGAGGGGTTGGTCGCAGAGCGTCTAACGCGCCGAGATTCGCTGTGCAGAGTTGCGTCCCTTGGGCACGCCAGAATCCTATGATTGTGGGTTCGAATCCCGGTTCGCCCCAATTATGTTTCTAGGTTTGTCAGCACCCTACCCTTGCTCGTGGGTTTCACCGAAGTGGTAAACGTCTCAGACCTGCATTACGTCGGGCTTTCCTCCCACTTTAAGCTGACACATTGCGATATAACTGGAATATTGTTAAACCCAACTCACTCGCTCATAAGCCGCCTTAATATTTATTGAAGTACAGCAACCTCCTTTGCTGCTGACAACGATCAATAACAGAGGCATGTTCGCAGCACACTTGATATCTAAGTCAATTCCAAGATTACCATTACACAGGCAGCCCAACATTGCACAGAGAGAGTCCCAAGTTAGTTAGGACATTTCTTACGTAAATATCAGCTGCCGGGGGAATAGTTCTTATAATGAGAAGTCACAGCGCGTAACAGCTGAGCTCGAAATTAATAATTTTACAAAGGCGGTTGCAAGTCTTATGTCAGAGATTGCAAACCTTACATCGGAGGTTGCAAGCATTACGTCGTTTATTGCAGGTGTCATATTGATTGCTGCTTGACGACGCTTACACATATGGGGATAAAACAAGTCACTGGCTTGAATATAAACTCTCTAACGTCGGTAATTGCAGAGCTTATTAAGGTGATTGCAAGTCTTACGACGAAGATAGCAGAGCTTACTAAGGTGATTGCAAGTCTTACGGAGTTTGTAATCCTGACGTTGAAGACAGCAAAGCTTCCGAAAGAGTTGCAAGTTTTACGAAAGAGTTGCAATTTCTGAGAAGGAGTTGCAAGTTTTACGAAGGAGTTGCAAGTTTTATGATGGAGTTGCAAGTTTTACGAAGGGGTTGCAGGTTTTACGAAGGAGTTGCAAGTTTTATGAAGGAGTTGCAAGTTTTACGAAGGAGTTGCAAGTTTTATGAAGGAGTTGCAAGTTTTACGAAGGGGTTGCAGGTTCTACGAAGGAGTTGCAAATTTTACGAAGGAGTTGCAAGTTTTACAAAGGAGTTGCAAGTTTTACGAAGGAGTTGCAAGTTCTGCGAAGGAGTTGCACATTCTCAGAAGAACTTTATCAACGTTCTTCGTAAAAAACTTGCAACTCCTTACGTCGGGGATTGCAATTCTGGCATCGGAGGTTTTACGTCGTCATCCGGGCAACGTGTGGAACTACTTCCGACGCCCCCGCTCTCACGTGACCTCCTGCTGCATCAATGATGATATCAACACATATCCGCTCAATTAAACAACATACTTCTATCTAATAACATGTGTTTAACAAGACATACCCTACGTAAGTTGACGCCATATTACGACTTTCCAGTCAGGTACATACTTCTTTCTTATATCGTCACGGCTGAATACCCTGAAGCTGGCTGTATCGGCGACATGTATTTCCCGTGTAGGTTTTTTCATCAGCTGGAAATGGGCAGACAACTCATTTGGACTTCCGCCAGGTGGCGCTACTAATTGCACGTGAAGGATTTACACAAGGCATTGATCAGCTGGTATTGGAATGTAATCGACGCTACACTGCCTTCGGAGGTAATCAGTTTAGACCATTATAACATAATTATCCCGGATCACCTGCGAATGTTGAATAGATTCGTCTCTTTTATTCAAACGAATTGAATTCCTTACATTACACCAACTCTATTTCCTTAGGGGGAATTCGACCGCATCCGTGGTCTAGGTCTAGTGGTAGAGCGTCCAGGGAATGTCGGGGTTCGATCCCCGGTCGCGTCTTACCAAAAAGAGGCTAAATGATGGTACTTGTTGGTGGTACGGTGGGCGGAAGGTCCGGGGTTCGATACCAAGAGACGTTGAAAGATGGTTCTTGTTGTTACCCTGTCTGGCGCTCGGCATTAAGGGGCTCAAACAAGGACTGGTCGGCTCGGGGTCAGTATACTGTCTCTGAGTGGGATATTCATGTTAAACTGCGGCATGGTTTTCAGCGTGCTAGCGCCAAAAATCGTCAGCAGTCCGGAATAGTACAAGCAGTCACACACACACACACACACACACACACACACACACACGTGCATGCACGTCGCTATATAAGTGCAACAATCTTGGACGCGACGTTTAACCATATTTCACCACACTTATGGTCATATTATTTCATGTTACCTTAGGTTGTTTTGATCGCGGACTAAGCTCATTATATAAATGCACAGGGAGATTTAGCTGTCAGGGCGTACTTTTTCTCGGCTCAAAACCCAGACCCATACCTCACCTCTGTCGGTATAGGGAGGAACCAATATTGGAACTAGTTTCACTAGTTTCACTCGTTCACGTTACTATCACATCACACAATCCATCTCGCGGCAGGTGTGACTCACATGTTAAAGCTGCTTGTACAACATTGTCTATCTAATTCTTATTAAAACTTCAAACAAAAGATTTTCTCAGAATATGCCGTTATATTGCACAGAGGGAACGTCCGGCACGTCATTAACAGCACCATCATACACCATTGTTGCCCGAGAGGGTGTGGAAGTTACTGCGTAACTCGATTGTACATACCTTGACGGACGTGTCACCTGTGACACATTGTGGGCGAGAAAGCAAGTGGTTAAGCCGGTTTGTGTTTTCAGCTCTAAATGCAAAGTTGTCTGCACCAAGACGGTACCCTGTGTATATGTGTTAAACGATTTATTCTCGTGCTAAGTGCTACCAGCGATGTCGGTGCGGGAACCACCCACACGGTACCCCAGCGGTTATCAGTGTGCGAGGGTGTCGCCGACACCTGTACATATAAAAGGCCCTACTTCTAAATTTATTCATTTATTTATTTATTTATTTATTTATTTATTTATTTATTTATTTATTTATTTATTTATTTATTTATTTATTTATTTATTTATTTATTGTTTGTTTGTTTGTTTGTTTGTATATTTGTTTGTTTGTTTACTTTACCCCAACATTCTGGAATTATAACTCAGCGAAAGATGAATACATGGACGTTTAAAAACAAAAATTAAGCAGTTTCATCTGCATAATATTATAAGTTTTTAATGAGATAAATATTTTAAAAATAATTCATCATTTTGGTTTGGTGTATCAAATCACAATGAAAGTAATTAGCATCACAAAGATTATTGCCTGAGCTTTGAAAATGCAAAAGAGGTCGACCTCATGTAAACGGCGTATTTAGTCACCTTGTGAAGAATTAGCCTTATACTAGATAACTGCATAGATTGTATATTCAGATACTTACGGAAGTAACGGAACAGAGTGACCAACCAACTACATACTGTTCCATACACATACTAGATAACCGTTTATGGCAGTATGGGTGACACCCTGTCTGTTTAAAGAAACACGAGCCGTCACGCTATCCATAAAGTCAAAAGTTGTATCATGTAGCTGAGAACAGGTCTAGCCACATCTAGCCAGTGCCAACAGTATGAAATGGAAGGGTAGGTCTCAAAAGAAAATTGTTATTTATACAGTTCAGGGGGTCGGTGAGCGAGAGTAGGCTTTAATGCCACTCTGAGAAGCTATACCACAGTGTTGTTGGAGGGGTGAGTAAGTATAGTTTTACTCCGTTTTTAGCAATTTTCCAGCAATATCACGGCTGGGACACCAGAAATGGGCTTCACACATTGTACCCATGTCGGGAATCGAACCCGGGTGTTCAGCGTGACGTGCGAACGCTTTAACCACTAGGCTACCCGACCGCCCCTATAACGTAAGGAAGTTGAGCATCAACATACTAACTGCACCTCAGGATGGACCGAACGAACGCTTTAAACACTAGGCTACCCCACCGCCCCCACACGGAGTTGGGGGAAAGTTCATAGACGTTACAGACCCGTGAAGATCCGGGGTAGAATAGGTCTTCAGCAACCCATGCTTGCCGTAGCAGGCGACTTTGCGTGTTTTAAGGGGCGACTAACGGGATCGGGTGGTCAGGCTCGCTGACATGGTTGATGCATCTCATCGTATCCCAACTGCGTGGATCGATGTTCATGGTGTCAATTACTGGATTGTCTGGTCCAGACTCGATTATTTACAGACCGCCGTCATAAAGGTGGAATATTGCCGAGAGCGGCGTTAAACAACAAACAAATATAGACGTTACAATAGACGTTACGACGTTCGTGAAACCCGCAAGTCAGGCCCTATTGTCAAACTACCCATGATTTTACAAGAGTATAGTTCACAGAATATTAACAAATATTAGACAGCTACGCGATAAATCGCAATGAAGAACGAATCTCGGTTTATATCACGATTAAACATTGCTCTATCATGACGTCATTTCAGGAGATCGAACATGCGCTCGCAACTCGTATGTTTGACGGCGTTATTTTTGAGAGGCGAGTATCAAGCGAAATGTTCCCCATAGATGTAGCAAGGCATCGCAGATAAACGCGATGGCCGAACGAACGCTTCCAAAACCCGGAGAGATATGACATTCGGTATTGGGAGAAAAGGTACTGGTAATCGACGTAAGGATTGTGATTATATGCGGCAAATATCCACCTTTGCATTAAATGGACTTGTCAGACATTGCCGAGGTCGGATTCTTTTTCGGGAGTCATCATTATTTAATAGAGGTTAATATTTGTTCTAAAGCTTGTACATTGAATCCTTAAAGAAGCTTTAATCCTTAAAGAAGCTGTACATAACGTTGATGTCTCAAATAAGAATTAAATGATTCGCGGTTGTTGTTTATCGTACAATTAAATACTGCAGGGAGAATAAACCATGAGTGGCTGCGCCCGTTAGTCGCTCTTACGAGAGGCATAGTTGCCTTTTACGGCAAGCTTGGGTTGCTGAAGACCTATTCTATCTCGCATCATCACGGGTTTGTTCCCAAGGTTCAAAGCTTGAAGCCCATTTCTGGAGGCCCAAGGAATACTTGTGAAAACAGGGTAAAACCATACTCCCTCACTCACTTACAGAGCGCAGGCAAGGTGAGTGAAATGGGGTTTAACGTCGCGTGCGTTATATAGCTACGTACATGTACGTGTGTGTGTTTGTGGGGCTGCTTGTACTAGTCCGGACTGATGCCGATTTACAGTGCTAGCTCACTGAGAGACCATGCCGCAGATAAACATGAATACCCCACTCAGACACAGTATACTGACCCCGAGCCAACAAGTCCTTGTTTAAGCCCCTTTATGCCGAGCACCAGACAGGATAATAACATGTACCATCTTTTAACGTCTTTTGTTATGACGCGGCCGGGGATCGAACCCCGGACCTTCCGCTCTCCGGGCGGACGCTCTACCACTAGACCACGGAGGCGGTTTTACAAACCACAGAGCTCTTACAGACGTATACCAGACCAAAGCATAGCTCCCCAGGAAGAACGTTATTTTGATTCAGTCAAGGCTCAACAGCCATAGTATAATCACGTTATATCCCTGCAATCAGTGTTTAGGGGAAACAGACAATCTCGCGGTCAAAGCTGTGGGAATTGATTCCTCGATGTTTGAACTCCCTTGAAGCATAATGTGTTTAATCCTACTGGGTTGGGGGTCAGGGTGGGAGAAGCGCGCGTGTTTGTAAACAAAGTCAAGAAGCAGCCAAGCAAGATATTGTTTAATTACTCCCGTCGCTGCTAACGAGATCTCGCCGTCAGCGCGGCGGGGCAAGGGGAGGTAATTACTCCTTATCCCAGTTCTTTGAAGCTTAAACGCCCAGATGAACCCTGCCAAAGATATTTACATACAAAGTCAGCGTCATTCTCGCATATCTACACTTAAAACTCACATTACTCCTATTAGTGGCAAAGGGTAATCACCAATTTGCATATCACAGATAAGACGGCGGCTAAACTGGTTTCACCGGTGGTGAGCGTAACAAGAAGTGTGCGTTGGTAGAAAGGAGCACAGTTCATGCGATAATCGACCATTTCCTTATTAACGGTTCAAGGCTCACACGGAAGGCAGGTTTCGGCATTTAAGCCGTTCCATGGCAGCTTTGATCAAGAATTGCTTTAGAATCGCCGACGTCGTGCGCAATAAGCATGGATACTAAATAATTACATAGCCCGTGGAACCAAGGGTAGTGGTATGGTCATGTTCGTTCTGATCCCTCTGTCCACCTCGGCATTCGTGGTCCAGTAGACACAGCTTCTGACATGGGAGCGGAAGGTCCGGGGTTCGATCCCCGGCCGCGTTACGCCAAAAGACGTTTAATGACGGTAGTTGTTGCTACTCTGCCCGGTGCTCGGCATAAAGGGACTAAAACAAGTATACTGTGTCTTAGAGGGGTACCCGTGTTAAACTGTACACGGTATCCCAGTGGGCTAGAACTATAAAACGGGCAAGTCAGGACAGGTTCAAACAGTCACAAGTGTGTACATGCATGTACGACGCTGCATGTGTGAAATATTTCTGAAAGGGGCGTTAAACCCAATTTCACCACACCTCTCCTTGTTGACAAACGTCCACATTCCGTTATATAAAATAGGTTTGTTTGACCTGAACCATTTACTAAGAAAGCATTGGCGTATGAAATCTGGAATTTCAACTTGAAAGAGGATGTAGGCTTACAAATGAACCTGTAGATCAATTCGATGTCAACTGCCACAGACCATGCGAGCGATAGTGATGGAAAGCGATACCGATTAAAAAATGACTTTTCAATAAAATGTTGAATCGCGTTTATAACTTTTCCTGGTATATATGAAGTAATAAACCTCGAATGTGGACGAACGATCACACTCTATAGCCGTATAGCCTGACTTCACACTGTCACCATCATAATTTATTTAAAGATATCCTGTCAATAGAAGACTGTTGATTGTATATATCTCATAATTTACGCGGGGCGGTAGGGTAGCCTTCTGGTTAAAGCGTTCGCTCGTCACGCCGAAGACCCGGGTTCGATTCCCGACATGGGTACAATATGTGAAGCCCATTTCTGGTGTCCCCCACCTTGATATTGCTGGAATATTGCTAAAAGCGGCGTTAAAAATCTCTTTGTCACCATCGTGATTCATGAGAAATATACATCTTCTTCTTCGTCATCGTCACTGTAGAAACAATAGTGAAGCCAGAGGGAAGTCGGGTGTGAAGACCCCTTTCCAAACATTTCTAAACATCAATATATTTTAACTAGGTTCTTGAATATACAAACGAATACGTATAACAATTCTTTGACATATCCATTTGGCGTATGTTCTCAAAAATATTACACGATTGCTGAACGGAAATTATCAAATAGCAAAATGCACAAATCCTTTAAAAAGCACTGTATCCGTGCTTGACTACCCCACGCGTTGGCGAGGTCCTGTTTGAAATAACAGATCTGGGTACACGCAACATGGGCCTACTTCTACAACAATTCCACTCGCCCCAACGCCAATGTGCATGGTATTATGACAACAGATCAGTATTGATTTTCTGTTCTGAAATAATCCTGAAATTAACGAAATAACTGTTTCTTAAAATCGAAATTTGATTGTACTGAAAATGTAAGGAAGGTGCCATTGGCTGATCGTAAATTACATTTCATGCATCTGTGAAAATGCTCACTTTCTCTACCAAAAATCAATTTGGGTACAATTGCCATGCGTGGTTTGAACATGCTTTGAATATATCCAAATCTTTCCGATCGAGCTGAATACACCGTACAACATTGATTAACGCCGAGATGTCGATTTAAGCTGCATCTAGAACGTCTCCGATTGTTTACTTGTTAAGCAATACTGGGTCCAGTGCTCGCTCTAGTACTAGTATTACATTGTTGACTTAAGCGATGTCCTTGAAAGGAACCTTCCTATTAAGCTGAATCTTTTTTTTATATTGGAAAGCAAACGTATCTCTATGATCTGACGAGATTAAAATAAGAAGCTTACCTTCTATCTTGCAAAGTTATATCCGAGTCTTAGGGAGTTGTGTTGCACGTGCAGATTGCCGCCACCAGTGAGAGCGAGGTGGGAGGGAGGGAAAGTACGTGGGATTAACCCCTGATGTGTGGGAGTAACGCCGACCTACTGGTATTATTCTGCATTCACGAGCACATGTACTTAAAACCGAGGAACAAGCTAAATAGTCAATACAGTACTAGTGTTATAAGCTTACTGTCAGACTAGTCTGTCTTACAGACCCTGATACAAATAATAATTTATTTTTGTTATCAAATACAGCCCATGCAAGTCCATTATGTTTGGCAAGTCTAGATTACTGCAGTAATGAAGAGAGTCACTGGGCTCCCTTTAATTATAATTTTATTAAGATAACTGAACAACTGTTTTTTCTGTACGGTATGTTCATTTCAGAGACTAGATGTTAGTCTAGCGTCAGCGGAACACTGGTTTAATAAAGCTACTTCTGTTTGTGTACAAATAAGCGAATTTTACATCTCTCGTGATATGATAGTAATATTGAGAAAAGCCATTCTCATTCTGTGTTGACAAGGAAACAATAAAGAGGACCAAGGACCTATTCGTTGGCTCTCTTTCGCGGGGAATGAAATCAAAATATGAAATTCAGTCGCTGTGCTGTTCCTGTCTTATTATTGATGAAGGGGAAACAAGTCGTGTATGTTTTGACAGGTGAAACTATCACTCTCATCAGCTTATTTGAAAGTTTAGATATTCGCCAGGAAATGTGTGGGTCTCAAACGTTAATGTCACAATAATACATTTTGTTTGATTGCTGTTTAACGCCGGCTCGCTCTAATATTCCAGCTATATGACGGCGGTCTGCAAATAAACGAAGTCGGGACCAGACAATGCAGTGATTGACATCATGAGCATCGATCCACGCAATTGGGATACGATGACATGCATCAACCAAGTCAGCGAGTCTGATCACCCGATCCCGTTAGTCGCCTCCTCCGACAAGCACAGTTGCCTTTTACGCAAAACATGGGTTGCTGAAGACCTATTCTATAGCTACCCAGGGACTTCCCGGGTCCCCCCAGAATAATGCAAGGAAGAATAGAGGTAATATAGTTTCTACTCAATTGTCATATACATAACGGCACAATGATATGTTCATTGATGGACACATTATCGATTAGACCGCCTCCGTGGTCTAGTGGTAGAGCGTCCGCACGGAGAGCGGAAGGTCCGGGGTTCGATACCACGAGACGTTGAAAGATGGTACTTGTTGTTACCCTGTCTGGTGCTCGGCATTAAGAGGCTTAAACAAGGACTGGTCGGCTCGGAGTCAGTATACTGTGTCTGAGTGGGGTATTCATGTTAAACCGCGGCATGGTATCTCAGTTAGCACAATAAATCGGCATCAGTCCGGACTAGTACAAGCAGCCACACACACACACGTGCACGCATAAGTGCAATAATATTGGACGCGACGTTAAACTCAATTTCACCCCACCATTTCACATTATCGATTAGATTAGAGCTTTGAGACTGCATTATACATGCGTTTTCCGCAGTATCTCCATGTTTTCAAGGGAATATGTCAAGGTTGCCGCGTCATTAATAAGTAATTCGCACACATTGTAGAACAATAGATAGTTACTTTACTGCACATTCACTTACCTACTGTAGATCAAAAGGGGACTCCGGGAAAGATGATATGCCCCTAGCAACTTATGCTTTGTCGTAGGAGCTAACTGAAGGATTGGGTAATTAGACTCAGTGCTCGTTTTAAATAACATATTCGACATTCTCCATTTTCGTAACGCATGACGACGAAAAGCTCATAAATTATTTTTCATTGTCGTAACAAAAATGCAAGGTAAATATCTATCCTGGGCGATTAATAACGTTTAAATATTTCAGAACGAATAGTTTTAACATTTGTCCTGTCAAGCCGATATCGCCCGGCTGGGAATAGAGGCTACACACTCCCTGGCCTAACGACGCGGCCATGTTTTAGTGCAAAATTTTATGTATCTGTTACTCAGACTAATTGTAAGACTGTGGATTTGTCTTTTTTTATTGGCGTTTGATGAGAAAGATATATTTTTTATGCCTGTCCGGAGAGTTGAGGTCTGTGGTTAAATGCTCGGCCGTTATTTCAAAAGAAGTGAAGAGATGGTACTTGTTGTTTCCCTGCCTGGCGCTCGGCATTAAGGGGCTAAAACAAGGACTGGCCGGCTCGGAGTCAGTATACTGTGTCTGAGTGGGGTATTCATGTTAAACTGCGGCATGGTATCTCAGTTAGCACTATAAATCGGCATCAGTCCGGACTAGTACAAGCAGCCACACACACACACGTGCACGCGTGTTGGGTATTCATGTTAAACTATCAATTGTTTTTATTTAAAGGGAGTGTGCTGACTTAAAAGAACACCTGTACGCCCCTTTACAAACAAACCGTGAGTGAAAGAGTGTGTGACTGTAATGAACGTATTGCTTGATTGTAGGATGATTTGCGTGAAGTTTATAGTTACGAAAAGGTCAGTTTTAGCTATCTCAACTTCCTACAGTTATGTAATACTAAAAACTTATTTTATTTTAAATATTATGTATATTGTACAGCCAAAACCTGCTTAATTCTCTAACAAAGACAAAATATTTTATTTGGTTAGTGACCCCTAGTAAAATATATAAACAGTAAACTACGTTTATAACGACCACGCTTATAACGAACTGACGGATATTACGAACTTATTTTTTTTGTCCCTGCCACTGCTGTATATATGGTAAACTATCTCAACTTCCTACCGTTATGTAATACTAAAAACTTATTTTATTTTAAATATTATGTATATTGTACAGCCAAAACCTGCTTAATTCTCTAACAAAGTAACAAAATATTATATTTGGTTAGTGACCCCTAGTAAAATATATAAACAGTAAACTACGGTTATAACGAACTAAAATTAGTGGCCCCTTTGGGTTCGTTATAACCGTAGTTTACTGTACCTCTTTTACACTAATATATTTATGCTGTACATACTGTGATATATTTTAAGTCTCTCGTTACCCTTAACGGGTGGCTCTCTTGTATGTTCTGTCATATGTATCTTTGTAAATATGTTTTGTGAGGAGAGACGCAAATGAACACTCTGTCTGTCTGTCTGTCTCTCTGCCTGTCTCTCTGTCCGTCCGCCCGTCCGTCTGTCTGTCTGTCTGTCTGTTTGTCTATATACGCGCTTACTTAATTATAACTGCTCGGGGTTAATATCCGCATTGATATATTAACAACATTAATTCATTAAAATTGACTACAAAAGCAACTATTTACTAGAAGGTATACAATAAGCCCCATGACTTAGTGCCATGACCCCCCACCCCCCACCCCCCCTGCATCGGAGATATCAAACTGAACGAACTTTTGATTGTACTTATCGCATTGAACGATTGAAACAAGGTTCTTCCCAACAACGAGAGACTCCACTACCACTGACAACAAACATGAGTGACCCCCCGGCTGGTTGTATTTGCCCACTCGCCGAACACTCGTCGGTTCTCGGTCTAAAGGCAAGAGGCAAGCCCAAGGCGATGTTTGAAAGGTCATCCAATAATATATGTATGGCGTATTGATCTGTACTTTAATTCGTACAAGAATTGCCGATGTATACTTGTAACTGAAGACGTGAAGGAGAGGTGTGCCATGCGATGACAAAGGGTGTCAAGTGGTTGACAGTCTCGTTCGGGTACAGGCGGGTGGGTTCCTTGGGGTATTCCACCATCTTGTTATGAGATAGATCTCCTTGTGGTTCAAGGAGCTGACTCCTTATAGTGTGAGGGGCAGGATCACAATCCTTGGTCTATAAACATTAGCAGGATCGTATCTATATAGGATACGAGTGGCCGTTCGTGTTAGTGTTTGTTTGTTTGTTTGTTGTTTAATGCCGCACTCGGAACTATTCCAACTGTATGACGGCGGTCTGTAATTAATCGAGTAGGGACCAGACAATCCAGTGATTTACTTTAGGAGCATTGGGATACGATGACATGCATCAACCAAGTCAGCGAGCCTGACCACCCGATCCCGTTAGTCGCCTCTTACGACAAGCATAGTCACCTTTTATGACAAGCATTGGTAGCTGAAGACCTATTCTACCCCGGATCTTCACTGGTGGATCGTCTAAGGTAGCGAGTTGGGTGGTACACCGCTTTAGTAATAATCCAGCAATATCACGGCGGGGACACAAGAAATAGGTTTCACATATTGTACTCAAGTGAGGAGTCGAACACGGGTTTCGGCGAGCGAACGCTTTAACCACTAGGCTACCACACCGCCCCCGATCGTCTAAGTGAGTGAGTGAGTTAGGTTGTACGCTGCTTTTACCAATATTCAAGCAATATCATAGTGAGGGACTCAAGAAATAGGCTTCACATATTGCACACATGTGGGGAGTCGAACCCGGGCCTTCATGGCGCGAGCGAACGTCGATCGTCTAAGGCTTGACAAGCGTTTCATCCAGGCAAATCACATTCCTATGACTGTGGGTTCGAACCCATAAATGACACTTATTACATTTCTAGGTTTGCACCACATTCATGATCGTGGGTTTCACCAAAGTGGCAAACGTCTTAGGCCTTCACTACTCCAAGACTTGTTCCCGTATAATAGCTAACTGGATGTACTAAAAACGAAACCAAACCTTTTCAATGCATTGTTTGATAGGAATTACTTAGAAGTTGACGGATGACAAAGTAGACACAATATATGGATGACAACTTCTGTAATACTGTAAAGACGATGTTTCGGTGTCAATACTTTGTCTTTCCAATGCAGTGAGTGAGAGAGTGAGTGAGGTTTTACGCCGCTTTTAGCAATATTCCAGCAATATCACGGCGGGGGACACTAGAAATGGGCTTCACACATTGTACCCATGTCGGGAATCGAACCCGTGACGAGCTAACGCTTTAACCACTAGGCTACCCGACCGCCCCCAGTGTTGAAGGAAACTCATACACTTACGATATTTTGACGGACCTTTACTATCTACTCCCCGCTTTAAACTACTACACTACTCTGCGGTATAGTGCTTTGAGCGTCTGTCCTGCGAGCGGAAGGAAGATGGTTCCATCCGTGGCTGCATCATAATACAAGCAGCAACCCACCCACGTCGCTACATAAGTGCAGTGATGTTGAACGCGACGTTAAACCCCATTTCGTTAAACCCCATTAACGCATGTACACAATGTATTTGTTTCAATCATAATATCATTGCAACGTTATTATCCGGTGACGATCCGAGTTAGAATTGGTCTTCAGCAACCATGCTTGCCGTAAAAGGCGACTACACTTGTGACTAACGGGATCGGGTGGTCAGGCGCGCTGACTTGCTTGATGTCAATCACTGGATTGTCTGGTTCAGGCTCGATTATATACAGACCACCGTCATATAGCTGACATATTGCTGAGTGCAACGTTAACCAACAAACAATCAAACAAATTTTGCAGAATTTGATGATTAAGAAAGGTTCGTTATGCCATGAATATACTTGGGTGGTTAAATGGTTTCGCCGTTAACTTTAATTAGTTTGTTCGAGACAGTTCATTCACTCTACTTCACATATTCCAACAATTTTTCAAAAGAATCGGCAACGTAGGCGCTGCCCTTTTCACGTCCGCGATATGCACATATTTATTTAATCATATTTCGTTCTGTGATATTTCAAATGTTAATTTAAAAATATATTTTTACTGTTATCTATCATATCGCCATGTCCTGGGGAACCGTTATTTGCAGGTTGTGTTAACAGTGAATCTTTGAGCGTTTACTTACTAAGAAAATAAACATACTTGTTTTTATCCACTACGAGAGTTAGTGAGTGAGTATGGTTTTGCGGCGCTTTTAGCAATATTCCAGCAATATCACGGCGGGGGACACCACAAATGGGCTTCACACATTGTACCCTTGTCGGGAATCGAACCCGGGTCTTCAGCGCGACGAGCGAACGTTTTAACCACTAGGCTACCCCACCGCCCCTTCACTACTAGAACAAACTCAACGTCCCGTGAAACATACGTCCAAATCATTGGGTCATTGGGTTGATGACGTCGTTTCTTGTTTTTTCCCAACTTCGATTTAAGAATGATATTTACGAACCTAATCAAGTCAAACAGGTAGATTGTAACTGATTAGTATAAAGGTCGATGGAACAAAACAAATGGAGTATATAAATTTCGATTAAAAAATAATAACACTTTGAACACGGTTTCTGATATTGATAGTCACTGATAGTTCCGGCAGATCTCCTGCAGGTGTTAAGTATCTGTAGGCGTGGCAGGTCGCCCGGGGAAAGACTAAGAGCCTCGGGGTGGAATGGTACAGCATGTATTTGTCTTCTGTGTCTACATCATCAGATGATATTACAGATACCACTTGAGTCTGACTGAATCCTACTTTTTGGTAACGTCAAACACTTGTTTTACTGATATGGTATTTCTGCTGAAATCCATATGGTTCTTGTCATTAGGATTACAAACATTATTGAAAAAAACAACTCGGATGTGTCAAATTCTCGGTTGTCTCGAAGTCAATGAAAAGTCTCACGAGTTAAAAATAAGTTAACAAAAATGACCCGATACGTTTGTTTGTTGTTTAACGCCGCAAACAGCAATATTCTAGCTATATGAAGGCGGTCTGTAAATAATCGAGTCTGGACCAGACAATCCAGTGATTGACATCATGAGCATCGATCTACGTAATTGTGATGCGATGACATGCATAAACCAAGTAAGCGAGTCTGACCACCTGATCCCGTTAGTCGCCTCTTCCGACAAGCATAGTCTCCTTTTACGGCAAGCATGAGTTGCTGAAGACCTATTCTATCCCGGACCTTCACTGGTACGTCGTTTGATTATATGAGTCATATTAAGTCATAAAAAGCCATTGATATGAATCAAATGCATATAGATGCATAAATGTAGGTATGAAAAATGCTTTTATTGGTTATTTCGTATCATAAAAATGTTTGTTACATAACATACACGGTGTGGTATGGTTATGTTGTATGATGGCTTGGACAGACGGTAATGAGATCGAGTCGAATTTCGGATAAGTCGAACTATTTGTCTGCTCCCATGAGCTCGAGTCAATGAGGTTCGAATGAATATTCCGATCGTAAGACTACCTTTAATATAAAATGCTTTTATTTAGCCCCTTGACGAAATCATAAATAAATGTAAATCTTGGCCAACGCCATGGTCATCTTGTCATGAACAGTTAAAACATATGAAATTTCTTTTGCGAATGTACACAGAGGTCGGTTTAGTTGGTTACCATCTGTTTGCTGTTAATACTGACAAGACATGATGTGTTGGCTCTGGTGTATTGAAAACCAGACATTTCGCGTCAAATGGGCAGGAATCAACGTAAATTAAAATCCTGAATATACTAGCTGTGGTGCATTGATAACAGGACTGGATACAATTCGCGTCAAATGTACAGGAATCATCGCAAAGTGAAATCCTGATTATACTAGCTCAGGTGCATTAAAACAGGACCGGATACAATTCGCGTCAAATGTACAGGAATCATCGTTAAGTGAAATCCTGATTATACTAGCTCTGGTGCATTGAAACCAGGACTGGATACAATTCGCGTCAAATGTACAGGAATCATCGCAAAGTGAAATCCTGAATATACTAGCTCTGGTGCATTAAAACAGGACTGGATACAATTCGCGTCAAATGGGCAGGAATCATCGTTAAGTGAAATCCTGATTATACTAGCTCTGGTGCATTGAAACCAGGACTGGATACATTTCGCGTCAAATGTACAGGAATCATCGTAAATTAAAATCCTGATTATACTAGCTCTGGTGCATTAAAACAGGACCGGATACTATTCGCGTCAAATGTACAGGAATCATCGCTAAGTAAAATCCTGATTATACTAGCTCTGGTGCATTAAAACAGGACTGGATACAATTCGCGTCAAATGTACAGGAATCATCGCAAAGTGAAATCCTGATTATACTAGCTCTGGTGCATTAAAACAGGACTGGATACAACTCGCGTCAAATGGGCAGGAATCATCGTAAAGTGAAATCCTGATTATACTAGCTCTGGTGCATTAAAACAGGACTGGATACAACTCGCGTCAAATGTACAGGAATCATCGTAAAGTGAAATCCTGAATATACTAGCTCTGGTGCATTAAAACAGGACCGGATACAATTCGCGTCAAATGTACAGGAATCATCGCAAAGTGAAATCCTGATTATACTAGCTCTGGTGCATTAAAACAGGACTGGATACAACTCGCGTCAAATGTACAGGAATCATCGCAAAGTGAAATCCTGATTATACTAGCTCTGGTGCATTAAAACAGGACTGGATACAACTCGCGTCGAATGTACAGGAATCATCGCAAAGTGAAATCCTGATTATACTAGCTCTGGTGCATTAAAACAGGACCGGATACAATTCGCGTCAAATGTACAGGTATCATCGTAAAGTGAAATCCTGATTATACTAGCTCTGGTGCATTAAAACAGGACTGGATACAACTCGCGTCAAATGTACAGGAATCATCGCAAAGTGAAATCCTGAATATACTAGCTTTGGTGCATTAAAACAGGACTGGATACAACTCGCGTCAAATGTACAGGAATCATCGCAAAGTGAAATCCTGATTATACTAGCTCTGGTGCATTAAAACAGGACCGGATACAATTCGCGTCAAATGTACAGGAATCATCGCAAAGTAAAATCCTGATTATACTAGCTCTGGTGCATTAAAACAGGACTGGATACAATTCGCGTCAAATGTACAGGAATCATCGCAAAGTGAAATCCTGATTATACTAGCTCTGGTGCATTAAAACAGGACCGGATACAATTCGCGTCAAATGGGCAGGAATCATCGTAAATTAAAATCCTGATTATACCAAGTCATAACTATTAGTATATTTCCTTCAAAGGCACTATACTAAGCTGTTTAGGATCTCATGGGATTACACTGCCTCTGCATTGATCCTGAGACTTCACAAGTAATGTGACAACACAAATACCCACCCCTCTTCCCTCGTCCATTCTTTCTCTTCCTCCTTCTCTCACTCCATCCTCCTCCCGGAGGCAAGGGAGTTAACTGTCAATGAAAGTCTAGCTTCCACCCTTGCCTAACTAAACTGGATTTATGGAGTTATAGTTTTGTGAGTCTATGCATAGTCCAATCAAATCGCCTTACGAAATCAACATCCGGTTCGTAAACTCACGTGCAGATTTCAGTCGACTGCAAGATTTGCAAACGATGTGCACCGCCAATTCGTCTTCAACAGATATTTTACAAATCTTTTCGTGTTTCTTATCAAGGTGCTCACGTGATTTGATGCGCTTTTTGAGAAAGAAACGTTTTATTTCAAAATAAATTATCGATCAGATCGTCTTGACTGGGCGCCGCCATTTTGTTTGAAGCAAATGCAAGTGATATGAGAGGTGGAATCTGATTGGTCAATAGGAGGGACATGAAAGGGGCATAACTCGTAATAGCCACTGGTGGCAGGGTCGAGCCAAGACATTTCAGCCTAGTTCGCAAGGGTGGAAACTGAACTTTTATAGTCAGTTAACTCCCTTGCCTCGGGAAGATCCCCTTCCTATCTTCCGACCGTCCTTACATCCCCACTCTCGCCTCATCCCGCTGAGACTCAGCAATAACGTCACGTTATCCAGCGGAAAATGTCCACACCTCAAGAGTGCGACGATTCAGTTCATATCTGTATAACATCATCATCAATACATTTTGTATGATTCTGACCTACATGGGCCCCCTGGTATGGTAACACGTCCTGGTAGTTCTGGCTGTCAGAAACACTCTAAAGAAGTCATGATTGTGATCGTTGTGTTGTTTTTGTTTCCCATGTTCACATTATACAATTCTACTGAACTGTCTGGGCAAAGGTGGCCTATTCGTCTGATGCGCCGCAATTCGCTGTGCAGAGTTGCGTCCCTTGACCAGAAACCGATGATCGTGGGTTAGAATTCCGGTTCACCCTGATTGTTTCTAGGTCTTTTAGCACCATACCCATGCTCGGAAATTTCACCAAAGAGGTAAACGTCTGAGGCCTGCATTTCATTAAGCTGACAAGACGTGATACAAATGGAATCCAGTTCACAGCGGCGTTAAACCTAACCCACTCAACTGACCTTTAAACCCGCTGTGACTGTTGAGGTGCAAGTAATATGTTACGAAACGTATCACTGATGCATTTGTATCCACACAGTAACAGTATTGTCGAATTACCACGGCACGTATGGAATATCAGAGGTAAAGATGTTTTGAAAGAGCTTCCACTTAATACGCAATGTACATGTAATTGTTATTATAGACCCAAGCGGTGTTATTCTTACAGCTTGAGACCTTCCAGTCTGGCAGTCGCCATCGGCATATGAGGAACAGTAACAAAAGTGTAATCAATAATTCAACACACCGAGCGTTGTAATAACGTTGTATCTTGAGGGCGCTATCAACACGATGCACGATACTGCCGACTGTTGGTGTATCTGCTTAATTGTGGCCCGTGTCCGGTTGTGTTATTGATTAAGACGCACATCTTGTAATAATGACAGCAACATGCGGTACCCCTGTACCGGTATACCGGTGTGGGTATTATTATAAACGACCGATATACCCTTGTCCACCGGTACGGGGCACAGCACGGGCAACTGACGATACCGCTATACCGGTATACCGCGTTGCAGGTATTATCAACAACGGCCGATATACCCTCATCCTCCGATAGAGGGCATCGCCAAAACAAAACTTTTCTTGAAAACTACGAGACCGCTGCTGTAGGCGACAGAATACACGCTGGTCATGTAACTAAAAAGGCGCTTTGCGAACCGAACTGTCTCGACTGATGAGAAATTAACAATTTATAACGAAACATTATCAATAGAATAAAAAGGGCCAAGATATTAACTCCATAAATGACCATCTGTCATTATTTTGCCTAATCAATGTGGAACTGACGTAAAAAGGACGTCAACAGTTTGTGTTCGGGCTAGACGCTTACGTCTAGGGGAGACAATTTGAGGGGAGGTAACTCTTGTAAGACAATAGTTCCGTCAAAATGTCAAGCGTTATGTTCACTGCAATGAAACTATCACTTTTCCAAACTTCTGAAAACTCAATCTTTTGCACTGAAGTATGTACAATAAATCAACACTCGTCGTTAAAAGTTTAAACTCTTGTTGATTAATCATTGTTGATATAATAATAATAATAATGATAATGATAATGATAATAATAATGATAATATAAAACAAATTAATAATAATAACAATGCATTTATAATGCACCAGATTCCATTCACCAAGTGGATGCTCATAGCGCTACACTATTATTACCCCGGTCAATGGATCAGAGAGCACTTGATTTTCATTCTCAGCTCCCTGGGGAGTATACAACCCAAGGTGCCTGTGAGGCGCCAAAAGGTTAACAGCTACATTACCATCTCATCCTACTCGGCTGAACTTCCCTTTATCATGGAATACACATCATACGGTCAACGGGTGCCAGATATATACCCTTATGAAATTTTTATTATTAATTTTATTTTTTTAATGAAATTAAGTTTTCATTTTCATTCTCAGCCGCCGGGGAAAACTACAGGGCCGGGATGTTTAAGAGTCACCTCTGTCATGACACTCATTTCCCGCTGAATGAATAGGGGGCAGTCGGGTAGCCAAGTGGTTAAAGCATTAACTCGTCACGACGAAGACCCGGGTTCGATTCCCGACATGGGTACAATGTGTGAAGCCCATGTCTGGTGTCCCACGCCGTGATATTGCTGGAATATTGCTAAAAGCGGCGTAAAACCGAACTCACTCACCACTCACTGAATGAATAGAGGCATATTTCGAACAAAGTTACTTGCCTGAGAAATCACCACATGATCTACATGTGTTTTAGTGTGGCACAGGACCGGAATCCTGGAAGCTTTTATTTACAAGTCAAATTATCGAACGCGGTCCCCATGCAACTACTCTCCGCCACCGACGTTGCTCAGCTTCACCTGATGTGTGACCTGTGACCTGACCACGTGCCACACACATCCCGATAGATGTTTGTGTGTTCGTTGTTTAACGCCACACTCAGCAATATTCCATCTACATGACGGCGGTCTGTAAATAATCGATTCTGAACCAGAGGATCCAGTGATTGACACCATGAACATCGATCTACGAAACTGGGATACAATGACATGCATCAAACAAGTCAGCGAGTGTGGCCACCCGATCCTGTTAGTCGCCTCTTACGACAAGCATATCACCTATTACAGCAAGAATGGGTTGCTGAAGACCTGTTCTACCCCGGATCTTTACGGGTCCCGAACGAGAGCGTATTAGCACCCAATGATACCATATATACGCACACACACCACACATACTTCAGATCCGGGGCATTTGCAATTGACGATACCGGTATACTATATACTCGGGGTAGCCATACCCCAATACAGGGAGCTGTGTTGATTAAACGAACAAAGTTCAACTGAACTAGATTCATTTATACGTTGCGTAGGGGCACGGGTGCCCAGACGTCTGAGGCGCCTCAATATAGCTGTGCAGAGTTGCGTCCATTGGGCGTTATAGCTAGTAACCTATGATCGTAGGTTCGAATCCCGGTTCGCCCTGATCAGGTTTCTAGGTTTGTTAGCACCAGTGGTGGCACGTGGTCCTGTGCACAGCGCACAGATCACAAATCAGTTGAAGTTCAGCAACGTCGGTCTTGGAGAGTAGTTGGATGGTTGACCACGTTAAGCAGCTTGACTCCTGAGAGTGTCTAGTTTCTGTTCACCCAGCAGTGAGTGGGTACCCGGTAGGATGAGATGGTAATGTGGTTGTTAACCTTCTAGCGCCTCATAGGCAGCTTGGGTTGTATACTCCCCAGGGAGCTGAGAATGAAAATCGAGTGCTCACTGATCCATTGACCGGGGTAATAATAGCGTAGCGCTATGAGCATCCACTTGGTGAATGGAATCTGGCGCATTATAAATGCACTTCTTATTATTATTATTATTATTATTATTATTATTATTATTATTTACCATACCCCAGCTCGTGGGATTCATCACAGTGATGATATAACACACACACCTTCAAACCATTGAGTGTACCACTCCACACTGTGTATGGCCAGGAGTCACAGGTGACGCGGCCGTCTGAGGCGATTTGATTCACTGTTTAGAGTTGCGTCCCTTTGGCACGCCATAACCTACTATTATGATTGTGGTTTCGAATCCTTGTTCGCCCCAATTATGTTTCTAGGTTTGTCAGCAACATATCCGTGCTCTTGAGTTTCACTGAAGTGGTAAACGTCTGAGACCTGCATCGTTCGGGCTTTCCCCCAACATTAAGCTGACACGCCGCGATATAACTGGAATACTTTTAAAAGCGGCGTTAAACCCAACTCACTCACTCACCGTGTATGACCGTATGTCCAAAAGTAACAGTGATACTGTTTTTAAGCCTGTTTAGGGGCGGTCAGGTAGCCTGGTGGTTAAAGCGTTCGCTCGCCATGCCGAAGACCCGGGTTCGATTTCCGACATGGGTACAACGTGTGAAGCTCATTTCTGGTGTCCCTCGCCGTGATATTGCTGGAATATTGCTAAAAGCGGCGTAAAACCACACCCCTCTCACTTTTTAAGTCTATTGGGTCATAAACAAATCACATCTCAAACTGCCCCCGCACCTCCATTAACTGTCATGAAAACAAACTGACATTTCACGATGTCTCGTGTACACAGACTTGGAAATATCGCTATGACATTTCATATCTTCGTCGAAAAACAGAAGCGTTGAAATATCGCCTTCTAAATACAATACACTGAACACGAACACGGACACTCTGGGTATTTATATATCTGTTGACCTATATACGAAGCGTGCGACACCATGTTGTGTTTGTCTTTGTGTTTGTTGTTTAACGCCACACTCAGCAATATTCCAGCTATATGGCGGCGGTCTGTAAATAATCTAGTCTGGACCACAGTGATTGACATCATGAGCACTTATCCAAGCAATTTGGACGCGATGTCAGCGAGCTGACCACCCGATCCCGTTAGTCGCCTCTTACGGCACGCATAGTCGCCTTTTACGGCAAGCATGGGTTGCTGAAGACCTATTCTGTCCACGGGTCAGCTGTGTTGTAAACATCACCATAGTGTAGGGAAGAGAGCGGAAGCTCGGGTCTTCGATGCCCGACCTAGACTAACATTTAGTCTCTGAAATCTTATATTACACAATATCCTTCTTGACTCTAAAAAAAAAAAAAAATTCCCTATGCTGATTTCAGAGTGTGGATAGAGCTAGCTTGAGCTGGCTAGACTTGCTTTTGTATGCATTTCTAGATTATTATTTTTTCATAAAATAAATATATTCCACGGTCATGGTGCAGGACTATGCCCGGCCGTGTCCTACCTGATGGAACTTATTGTTACCCCGCCCACGCTCGGCATTGGGAGAAAAAACGACTGGTCGCCTCTGAGACAGTGTATCGTCTGAGTGGGCTATTTATGTTTAACTGTGGCATGGTATCTCAGAGGGCTAGCACAACAAAGCGGTCATTAGCCTGAATAAGTACAAACAACCAAAAACGCACACGCAACATAATCCATAATCTTGGACGCGACGTTAAACCCTGGGTCACATCTCACTATATTGCTTAAAGGCAGACGCTACAGGAAAAGTTTTGTTGGGTCTCGACCTACCGTGTTTTGCGTATGTCCCCTGTGACCTTCCACGCGCGGAGCAGATCAACCCGTTTTTCAACATTCGTTGCGAGCCAACCTATGTACACACGCAACACCAGCCAAGGACAACACCCCTATGTATTCAACGAGCCGTGAGCGCATGACATAAAACTATCGGAACAGCCAACGGCAACTGCCCCCCCCCCCCCCCCCCCCCCCCCTCCCTAACACACACACACACACTCCCCCCAATCCCACCCCATCTCCCCCGAATGTATTAATGCTTTATGAATACTGTCAACTAAAGTACTCGTCACGAGAGAGATGTTCAGGGTAAACAAATCATGAACGTCAGGGGTTGTGCTTTCAATTCATATAGACGTTGCCAACAAGAGCTGTTCGGTAGACGGGCTACTGCAGATTATACGTCCTGGCTATTTGAGTTGAGGTAAATTGGGGTTTCACGATGCGTCAGAGAAAATTGGACTTACATGAATAACATGTGTGTATATCTGCTTGAATTGATACTAGTCCAGATTAATGCCGGGTTTATAGTGCTTGCCTTCTGAGACACCGTTACCGATGCATGTCATTCTGCTGCATGTCATTCGTCACCACTCGCCCCTTTCCGTAACCGCTATTCGGCTTGTACCGGAATAACACGAGATGGTCACGAATGGCTAACTTGTATACCCCACACAGACGCAGTGTATTGATCTCGAGCCATTCATTCCTTACAACAAGTACCATTTTTTTAAATTTAGGTTAGTATTGCATGTGACCTTTGAATGTTTCAGACCGTTCAGAGTAATCTTAGCTACATTCCGCCACATCGTGGCATAGTCGTTTGTTTGATGTTCAACGCCGTAGTCAGCAATATTCCAACTACACGACGTCGGCCTGCAGACAATCAAGTGATTGATATTGTGAGTTACTATCCACTTCTACTACCCAGGAATCAGCACAGTATTCATGTCGGTCAGTAATAGTCCAGGGCACAGTCAGTAATATTATATGGCACAGTCAGTAATATTTCATAGCACAGTCAGTAATATTTTACACCACAGTCAGAAATAATCAATGGCACAGTCAGTAATATTCCATGACACAGTCAGTAATAGTCCAGGGCACAGTCAGTAATATTATATAGCACAGTCAGTAATATTTCATGGCACTGTCAGAACTATTCCATAGCACAGTCAGCAATATTTCATGGCACAGTCAGTAATATTTTACACCACAGTCAGAAATAATCAATGGCACAGTCAGTAATATTCCATGACACAGTTAGTAATATTCCATGGCACAGTTAATAATACTTAATGGCACAGTCAGTAATATTTCATGGTACAGTCAGTAATATTTCATAGCACAGTCAGTTATATTCCATGGCACCGTCAGTAATATTTTACAGCACAGTCAGTAAAAATCAATGGAACAGTCAGTAATATTTCATGGCACTTTCTGTTATATTTTCATAGCACAGTCAGTAATATTTCATGGTAAAATCAGCAATATTCCATGGCACAGTCAGTAATATTTCATGGCACAGTCAATTATATTTCATAGCCCAGTAAGTAATATTTCATGGTAAAATCAGCAATATTTCATGGCACAGTCAGTAATATTTCATGGCACAGTTAATAATAGTCAATGGCACAGTCAGTAATATTTCATGGCAGAGTCAGTAATATCTCACTAACGGAATCGGGTGGTCAAGCTCCCTGACCTGATATTTCATGGTACAGTCAGCAATATTCCATGGCACAGTCAGCAATATTTCATACCAGTCAGCAATATTTCATGGTAGTCAGTAATATTTTATGGTACAGTCAGCAATATTCCATGGCACAGTCAGCAATATATCATACCAGTCAGCAATATTTCATGGTAGTCAGTAATATTTCATGGTACAGTCAGCAATATTCCAATATACAGTCAGTAATATTTCAATGTACAGTCAGTAATATTCCATGGCACAGTCAGTAATATTTCATGGTACAGTCAGTAATATTCCATGGTACAGTCAGTAATATTTCATGGTACAGTCAGCAGTATTTCATGGTACAGTCAGCAATATTCCATGATACAGTCTGTAATATTTCATGGTACAGTCAGTAATATTCCATGGCACAGTCAGTAATATTTCATGGTACAGTCAGTAATATTTCATGGCACAGTCCGAAATATTTCATGGCACAGTCAGTAATACTTCCTGGTACAGTCAGTAATATTTCATGGCGCAGTCAGCAATATTCCATGGCACAGTCAGCAATATTTCATACCAGTCAGCAATATTTCATGGTAGTCAGTAACATTTCATGGTACAGTCAGCAATATTCCATGGCACAGTCTGTAATATTTCATGGTACAGTCAGTAATATTTCATGGTACAGTTAGCAATATTCCATGGTACAGTCAGTAATATTTCATGGAACAGTCAGTAACATTCGATGGCACAGTCAGCAATATTTCATACCAGTCAGCAATATTTCACGATAATCAGTAATATGTCATAGAAGAGTCAGTCATATTTCAAGGCACAGTCAGTAATTTTTCATGGTACTGTCAGCAATGTGTCATGACACTGTCAGCAATGTGTCATGACACTGTCAGCAATGTGTCATGACACTGTCAGCAATGTGTCATGGTACAGTCAGTATCATCATGACAGGACCTAACTAACGTCACCACCATTGCAGCCGTACCACTCCTTACTGGGGAACATTTCGGAATCCTCGGAATGCTTCGTTAACTTCAACATATTCAACTGGCCAACCAGAAATTGATTCTAAGATTATCGACCAAAACCCCCACAAAACAACGTCACACGGCATAACCGGTTATTACAAAACGTTGATGTGTGATGGGGAAGGTGCTGATGAAATGAGGACGAGAGGAAAATAGATTGAGGTTGTGTTTCCCGTTTAAATCTGAGATGCCAAGATTGTTATTCCTATTAAAGATTGAAACCTGTATAGAGATATCAAGCACTGGTATACCAACCGCGCTGCCTGAATACCAAAGCTACGACTGTCGCGGTTTGCATACCGTAAGATATACACGTGCGCCTTAACGTTGTTTCGGTACTTAAATATAGACTTACGACATGTCGTGATTCCTGTACTTTAAACTAGGTTTACGACATGGAATTTCAGTACTTTCATACAGATTTACGACATGTCGTAATGTAAGTAGTTGAATATAGACTTACGACATGTCGTAATTTCAGTACTTTAATATAGACTTACGAGTTGTAATTTATGTACTTTCATTCAGACTTACGACATGTCGTAATGTCAATACTTAAATATAGACATACGACATGTCGTAATTTCAATACTTTAATAAAGACTTACGAGTCGTAATTTGTGTACTTTCATTCAGACTTACGACATGTCGTAATGTCAATACTTTAATATAGACATACGACATGTCGTAATTTGTGTACTTTCATGTAGGCTTACGACATGTAGGTCAGAATTTAAGACACCTATGATTGATCCACATATTCCTCTAGGCGTACGACTACGTAGCTCACATACGTAACGACTACGTGTCTGACATACGCAGGCATGCGTTCTCTACCCATCGATAGTCGTATGGACTATTCGGCAGGATGGGGAAGAAAAAAACCATTACGATGCGTTTTCATCAACCCATTGTCGTCGATCGATGACAGTAACAAAGTGGAGGCTGATATACGACCTTGTGGCGGGCCATCGGGGACGGAATCCCGCCACGTGATGGTCTAGGCCCGCGACGTCAGCTGTCGCTGACCAACCCTACAGAAAGCTCTCAACAACAGGTCAAGGTGTTGGACAAAATCCCGCTAATAAGCACCACGTGTTAAGGGATCTGGACACACGTTGTCTTGCCACGTGTGTCGAATACTTGAAGCTGACCATATCAGATTAGTCAGTTAAAATAACCCTAGTCAAGGTTAACATTATTGCAGAGAGTCGTTTAGAGTGACTATCGTAACAGTCATATTGTGTCAGGATTGATTGAGTCGTAACTGACACATTTCGCCGTAAATGATTGTATCATAACTGACACATTTTGTCGTAATTGATTGCATGGTACCTGATACATTGTGCCACGACTTTGTATCGCAACTGTTACGAACTGATACATTGTATCCAAAAACCCATACATGCACATATACATGCACTTGTGCATTGTGACGCATATGCATATCCACTCAGAGAGGCCCGATATCCAGGAGATATGATGGGCATATCATATATATGACATGTATAACAATGTCGTACCCTAACCTATGGGCAGGTTTATAGAATAAACCTCATTTGCGATCCAGTTGGACATATAGTAGGAAATAAACTTCTTGCATCACACAATGGTTCTAAAAGTCATGAGCTGATTAAGAAACAAGTGAGTTGCGTTCAGAGAAGCTTCTAGCTTATAAGATTTTACAATGTTTGTATTAGTTCCGTGGGCATCATTGACACGTGCACATGTCATTTTCACCTGTGGGTGCGGACTCCAGTGCCCCACCCTTTTCATGACCCCCCACATCTATCGCGACCCCACCCCACCATGCCTCCCACCCGCCTCTGACTGACGCAATGTCAACACAAAGCCACCAAAGGTGCTTATATGCCACATCTATAATCAAATCCTCTTTAACAATAGTATGAACGCGGACTTACCTGCTGTGAATACTAAGCGTTCTTGGGGTGTCGGATCCTGACAGGGGTACCGTAGCTTCACCAGGCCCCGCGATGCGATACCATTCGAAAACAATACAAAGCTCACACACTACTGAGGTAGTTTCTCGCTACACATAGGCAGGCTTGACAACTGATATAAAAACTAGCCACTTGATGGGGGATAGCGCGCTGTCAGAGTCTGTGAAAAGTGTCCCCGGTACGTGCTGTGCTGTCACGGGCCCTGTTCTTCAAGCCGCAAACACCATCACAAACAATCAATCTCCAGCTGTGTGCGACACCAACTATTTGGCCCGCAGATGCACGCGTTTTAGTGTAGAAAACCACGTCAAATGGATTCTAGAAGCAGTTACATTCAGCCACCATGCACGATGAGAATGTAAGTATCTCTGCGCCGTGTCTTTTAAAGAAGCGATGCTCGGGATGGGGATATGCTACGATGATGTTCTTTATTTCTGTAAGTACTTCGTATAA